>NC_056726.1:1692414623-1692534623 GCF_019279795.1 Protopterus annectens
TACGTATTTAGCATTCTACGCAATACATGTGATTTCCATACATAAACTTCATGAGGACCCTGTTCTTTATAATTGGGAGACATATGCTTGTATAGTCCATCCTATGACCTTCACTCAGTATGCGTATTTTTTTTTTTATTTTTTTTTTTTTTTTTTTTTTTATCCTACTAATTCATTGAAGGATGTTCTTTATAATTGGGAACGCCATAGTTTAACCATCCTATGACCTTCCTAGTTGCCGTTGTTTGTGCACCATTAATATGTGTTCCACAGGTCGCCCATTTGTTCCGCAGTATGGTAGCGTGTGATCCCCATTTTCTTGCTGGCAGAGTGGGTGCTGTGTACGCTGGTATTCGCACGGTGGTCTGACTTTGTATGGGGTGTGTCTACTGTAGTCCCTATCTGTATACACATTCCACACCTGCATTTAGCATTATCCGGTGGATGCTTTGCATTATTTGTGGTGAGTAAGGCATGTGCTACACCCACAACCCTCCCACGGGGCGGGATAACAGATTATCTGCCAAACAACACCAAGCCCCATTTCTGCATACCCACGATCCCATGGCTGCAACCCTCGATGGTACCCATTACACATCCTTCATGTGTGCAGGACTGGGATGTGGACGCACTTCTATGGACTCGGGACTCTGGGGATTTCTGTCCATATGTCCTGCATTTCATGGACACATGTCATCAACCTTAAACACGCTGGTGGTGCATATATCTAGCTGTGCCATAGTCCCGGCTGTCACTTCTGGAAGGACGATAACAGCTGTATGATATTCCATAGTAATCAATTTTTGGGTCCTACAATGGACACCAATGTGCATGTGTAAAGTGTAGAACTTGTTGGACTGTGTCCATCTGGCTGGTGGTTTTGACTGACCTTCCTAGTTGACGTTGTTGGTGTGCCATTAGTATGTGTTCCACAGGTCACCCATTTGTTCCGCAGTATGGCAGCGAGTGATCTCAATTTTGGTGCTGGCAGACTGAGTGCTGTGTACGCCGGTATTTGCACGGCGGGCTAACCTTGTATGGGGAGTGTCTACTGTAGTCCCTATCTGTATTTCCTGTGTTATGCCTGACTGCAGCTGTGTAATTCCACCAGGTCTGCAATTATGGGTGCCATCTTGGTCGTACGCTTGTCCATCCATGGGAATTGCCTACTGGACACTGGTATAGGGCTGTACACATTTCACACCTGCATTTAGCATTATCCGGTGGATGCTTTGCATTATTAGTGGGGAGTGAGCCATGTGCTATACCCACATCCCTCCCACGGGGTGGGACAACAGATTTTCTGCCAAACAACACTGAGCCCCATTTCTGCATACCCAGGATCCCATGGCTGCAACCCTCAACAGTACCCATTACACATCCTTCATGTGTGCGGGACTGGGATGTGGACGCACTTCTATGGACTCGACAATCTGGGGATTTCTGTTCATATGTCCTGCATTTCATGGACACTTGTCATCAAACTTAAACATGCTGGTGGTGCATATGTCTAGCTGTGCCGTAGTCATGGCTGTCGCTTCTTCTGGGTGGAATGGCAGCAGCTGGATGATATAGCGTACGGATCAATTTTTGGGGTCCTACAATGGACACCAATGTGCATATGTAAAGTGTAGAACTTGTTGGACTGTGTCCATCTGGCCAGTGGGTTTGACTGCTGCTGTATGTTCCCCAGTCGCGGATGTCTGTTTGACTACCCGTATTATGTAATGCTACAAAAAACAGGTTATTCAGAACTGAAAACAAATGGTGTACATCCAAAGATGCAGGTTAGCGACTGCTTTCAATAATCATCAGAAGGCCCAATAGGAAATATCCGCCACTATATTGTCAAAATAACACCACCAAAACATGTAGATCCTATTTATTCATTGACAGATGTTTTTTATAAGTGGGAACGCCATAGTTTAACCATCCTATGACCTTCCTAGTTGACGTTGTTGGTGTGCCATTAATATGTGTTCCACAGGTCGCCCATTTGTTCTTCAGTATAGAAGCGAGTGATCCCCATTTTCTTGCTGGCAGATTGGGTGCTGTGTACGCCAGTATTCGCACGGCGTTCTGACTTTGTATGGGGAGTGTCTACTGTAGTCCCTATGTGTATTTCCTGTGTTATGCCTTACTGCAGCTGTGTAATTCCACCAGGTTTGCAGTTATGGGTGCCATCTTGGTCGTACGCTTGTCCATCCAGGGGAGTTGCCTACTGGACACTGGTATAGGGCTGTACACATTTCACACCTGCATTTAGCATTATCCGGTGGATGATTTGCATTATTAGTGGGGAGTAAGGCATGTGCTACACCCATATCCCTCCCACAGGGCGGGACGACGGATTATCTGCCAAACAACACCAAGCCCCATTTCTGCATACCCAGGATCCCATGGCTGCGACCCTCGACGGTACCCATTACACATCCTTCATGTGTGCGGGACTGGGATGTGGACGCAGTTTTATGGACTCGACGATCTGGGGATTTCTGTTCATATGTCCTGCATTTCATGGACACTTGTCATCAACCTTAAACACGCTGGTGGTGCATATGTCTAGCTGTGCCGTACTCATGGCTGTCACGTCTTCTGGTGGAACGGTGACGGCTGGATGGAATTCTGTACGGATCAATTTTTGGGTCCTACAATGGACACCGATGTGCATATGTGAAGTGTAGAACTTGTTGGACTGTGTCCATGTGGCAAGTGGTTTTGACTGCTGCTCTATGTTCCCCAATCGTGGATGTCTGTTTGACTACCCATATTATGTAGTGCTACGAAAACCAGGTTTTTCAAAAATGAATCCAAATGGTGTACATACAGAGATGCAGGTTAACAACTGCTTTAAATAATCCCCAGAGGTCCCAATAGGGAAGTATCGCCACTTTATTGTCAGAATGACACCATCATAACAGGTAGATCACGAGCACTTTCGCCCGGTCTTACCGGGCATTTTCAAGTGTAATTAGCAGTAACATATAACTAAATACATAATAATACATATTTTAATAATGAGGTTAATACTATGTTATTTGGACAATAGCTTCTGCTATTGTCATACAATGCTGTGGGTGGTGCCGGTTACCATACATATGGCTTTCTCATAAGCCGACTTCACATTTCTAAACACTAGTGTGGCCTCCTTTAAGGCCCCTGAGCCAGTGGTGAACATTACTCAAGCCACTGCATCACTTACATATGCCTTCTACCAGCACCTACAGGACTGCATGGATCAGGCAATCCCTTACCCAACTGTGGGTCTTTGTACCAATGCCAAGCATCCAGTGTGGTGTACCCCAGCCATACACAAGCTCTACAATGAGAGGCGGTAGCTACTACGAGACAGTGCAGACTCCTTGTGAGGTATGACAACCTTGCTCATTATATGTGAAGAACTACAAGCTCTCATGACATCATCCGGGGCAGGTCCCACAGATATATCACCAAGGACTCGACAGACAATCATACGGCCTTCTTTAGCTATGTTGGACACCTGGGAGGAAACTCCCAGATATGCTCTGACTGGGTTCACAATGATGTGAGGTTTACTGAACATACACACATTGCCAACATACTGGTTGACAGGTTCAGTGAAGACATCTCCACCCCCCCACACATGGAGAGATGTCTGTACCATAAGATTGTGGCCCCCGAATGTTCTGTAACGCACAGGTGGGATATGCTCTCTCCAAGGTAGTGAACTCAGCATCCATGGGACCGGATGGTGTCCCGGCTGTGTACTCCGCAATCTCATTGAAGAATTAGACCCACAGTTAGGACAGCTGTGTAATCTTAGCCTCACCTCAGGTAACGTACCCAAGTTGTGGTGCACTGCGACTGTAGTCCCACTTCACAGGGGCAGTGCCTCCACTGACCCTGGTTATTACCGTCCCATTAGCTTGAGAAGCCTTATCTGCAAAGACATGGGGAAGGATCATACTGGTGCTCATAGATGACGACATAGGGGACATGCATACTTTGCATCCAACCCAGTTTGGCTTGGTCAAGGGCAGATCATGCGTTTAAAACTTGGTTGACGTTTTGGGAACAGTCACCGAGGCCATTGATGAGGGTCAGGCAGTCCATACAGCCTACCTCAACCTGGCAAAGGCCTTCAACACAATACGCCCCTCGGGTATCATTGATAAACCCATCGGCTTGGATGTGGACCCGTACATCGCAGGATGGGTTGCAAACTGGCTAGATGACACAACCCACATGGTCATAGTTGCTGGCACCATGTCAGACTCACTGCCAGTCACAGGCGGTGTCCCACGGGGCTCTGTCCTGGGTCCACTCTTTTTCTGCATCTACATTTCCAAAGTACAAGCAAACACAGGGGGGCTATGGCTGACATTGTTTGCAGATGACTGCGAACTGGGTGCCATAGTGGGACGGACATCTGACACAGATATTCTTCAAAGGGGCCTCACAGATATGGATATCTGCTGCCAGGGACATGGCCTACAGCTGAATGCCGGGTAATGCATAGTCATACCCATCGGGAAGAACAAGGTCACCCCTAGCCGCCATATGGGTGGCAGTCCACTGAGCACAGAGGGAATTACCAGGGATCTGGGGACCCAGGTTGTCAGTCACCATTCGTTCAGCACACACGTTGCTAACGTGGTTCGGTAGAACTTCTACATTGCCCACCTGATCGTGCAGGGATTCACATCTAGATCAGGGTAGGTCATCGTCTCCTTGTACTCATTACTCATTAGACCTATGATTGAGTACATTGCCCCGTTCGGAAGGTATCTGACCTGACACCTGGAGCAGCTGGGAAGGCCCCCATAGGTTCATCGTCAGACGGATGCAGGGTGTCAGGTATTTGTGTTATGCTGCCCAACTGTAAGGTCTCCTGCTCCATTCAGTCACATACCACTTGTTCAGTGGTGACCTGTGCCTGACATACGAGGCCATGGCGACCCATATTTGATGACTATGCTTCACCTAATGGATCTACATCCCTCAGAACCACAGGGGCAGGTGACGTGAACCTTGACACGGTCATTAATAGAATGTGTTGGAGGGACAGATACATCACCCAGACACTCAATATGCTGTGGAACAACATCCCAGTACATGTGAGGCAGAGAACCTTGCTGGCCTTATTCGAGGGGGATCTTGTCCAATGGATGGGGGATTGCGGATATACCCCAGGGATTACATCATTGTCACTGCTTGACAGATGTGCAGCAATATAATAGGCATTTTATCTCCAGACTGGAGGGTTGGCAAAGGTAACATAACTATGGCCTAGGGTTATGGCTGTCCTTGGGTAGATTGCCTACTATGTACCTATGGACCTATGAACCTATGTTCATAGTTTGTCCCATTCACACTTGTCTATCCCCTATCCTCATTCATATGTGTATATTTCTGTGGCACATGATTGAACTATGTATTACTTGCAGGTATGCTGTCTACAGTGCACATACGTCACGGTTGATTACAGTGTATCTGTGTACCTACCTCTGTGATACTGAGGACTACCACACATCCTTCACAGCGTTACATGCATATGTCCATACTATTATTCTTTGGCCTGGGGGGGTTGTTAGGGCAACGGTTACACGTGTCCCTGTTTGTGCACACGTCATGGTGGTCTTTGACCAGCCTCTGTTGCTATCGTGGGGTGGACGGTAGTGTTGGTGTGTGTTTGGGATGTGTTTTCACTGCCTGTACATCTGTGGGGGGTGGGGTTGACACATGCGCCTCTTTGCAGGGAGCCCCATCCTGGACATTTGTGTCATGCATCGACACTTGGCACGTGCCATATGTCCTGTGCTATTCCCACAGTCGTGTATGCCTTCCTGCATTACTACTGCGTGTTACTGGCTGTTTGTATCTGGTACACATGGCTATTATGGTGGATAGCTTGGCCTGTTCCCATGCTATGACATACCCATTCATCCAGGCATATACATGTTATTCCATCCTTTGCGTTAGCCGTGGGTGTTTGGCCGTCCGTGTGATGTCCCACCTTCACCTTCTGTGCCTGTAGCACCCTGTTGGGGCATCCTGCTTGGTGGGCAGATGTTCCACCATATGTGTTGTGTTTGACATGTCTGCATAGCTAATCATCAGTACAGTGGCTGAACATACTGCCTTGTCCAGCTGTGCACAGTTATGGGCACCATGGCGTGTGCACACCTATGGGGTTTCGACAGATCCATACCACATGCGGGATGTACACATTCTGCCGACACATTCACATGCGGCCATTTGGATATCTGTACCTGAGGTGGGATGTTAACATGTGGGGTACATATTTGCCCGCGTGGCACTGCCTAGGACAATACTTCTTACTACATTTCAGGTATACCCATTGTGTGTAGGTGTGTAGCTGCGCAAGGCTGCTAGCTGGGTTGGGTGCACGGTCGTACATGGGTGTGGGTTCCATGCTATGACGGGGCTGTTGTATATTACATTTGCATGCATGGGTTCTGCTTCTGGATATTATGCTTAGGCATACACCGTCCTATGTGTATGTGACGGGCACGTTGCTGGGTGTAGTACATGTTGCTATGCACATGTTTGTCTGTGTTTAGAGTATCTAGTTTCCTTCTTGTTGTTATATCGACACGGCTACCCAGCTGTGTACTCTCACTACTGCTGGTGACCATGCCCATGTGGCTAATTTTATGTAGGTGCGGCACGCTGACATGCTGTGGTACACCTTCACTGGGTATGCCCACTGACAGTGCATTGCATGACGGACACGGTATTATGCGTATCCTTTGTTCCTTGGACGGGTACATTTTGGACTTCGTGGGTTAATGTTTGGTTCTCCATTTTGTGTGAAAGGGTACTATGTTGCATAGTCTGCGTACGTTTCATTATCCACGGACCCTTGCTGGTGCGGTTACTATTGCAGGTGGCCTGTGGAAGTCAGCACTTTAGGTTGCTCATCGCCTGCCAGCTTGGCCATGCCTACGGCCGCATCCTACTTGGGCTCACTCACGTGCCCTCCGCACGTGTCTGTGGTTGCGGCGCGCACTCATTACTATGCATATGGTGCTGCTACGCCGATTATTCACTGCACTGCCAGCGCAAGCCTTACACCGGCCTTGCGCTGAGCTTCATGAATCCCGGGGTATGTCTTTCGAAATGAAGTTGGAAAATCAGCGAATCTGTTTTCGATTTGCTGGTTTTCAAACTTCGGTGCAGATCGGACTGACAATTTTCATCATTCCGGTTCACACAAAGGGCCATTCAGTAGGTTGATTTTCAACCTTTTAAAGATAAACCTATGGGTCTGCTACACATGATCGAAATTTCATTTAACTGAAATTCATTTGACTGAGACCAGAATATCGAAATCTCTGAATACTGACAACTCACTTGACTGAAACTCATAAGACTGAAATCTTAACAATGCAAAATTTCAACATAGTAGTGGCAGCGTGTAGACTACTGTAAAGTAAGTAAAAGGTATATGCCCTTTTCCCCACTGTAGTGCAATCATGGAGTTAGTATACATATAGTTGGGAAGGTGTGGGGGGCATAGCCCCCACTTAGTTTGGTTTTATATCGTCCAGTTTCTGTTAAGGGGGTACGTAAGTAGTTTTTAAGTTCTGGAAAGGGTTAGTCATTGGTGTTCTAAGTGTGCATTTCTATAGTTTTCAATTTAGTAGGTTGAAATTTAGCATTGATAAGGTTTCAGTCTTATATGAGTTTCAGGTAAGTGAGTTATCAGTATTTTGAAATTTCGATATTCTGGCCTGAGTCAAATGAATTTCAGTGAAATGAAATTTCGATAATGTGTAGTAGACCCATGTACATATACATATATATATGTATATATATATATATATATATATATACATATATATATATATATATATATATACATATATATATATATATATATATATATGTATATATATATATATATATATACACACACACACACACACACACACACACACACACACACACACACATATATATATATATATATATATATATGTATACATATATATATATATATATCTATACATATATATATATATATGTATCTATATATATATATATATATATTTATATATATATATCTATATGGGTCTAGGTTAGAAGATCGACAGCCGATATAACCGACAATGGATTAGCTGGTGCCAGATGATCGACACTCGGAAGACCGACGCTACGGATGAAAACGCCGACGCCAGGGATAGTGAGTTGGAAAGAAGGCTGTGTGAGTATGCGGTGGTGACGGACGTTAGGGTGCGAGTAAGGTAAGTGTGGATAGTGACAGTCTGTGGGGATTGGGGTGGGTTAAGTGAGTTAGGGTTAGGGCGCGGGTTAGGTAAGTGTGCGGTAGTGGTATTTTTTGGGTTAGGGGTGGGTTAAGTGAGTTAGGGTTAGGGCGCGGGTTAGGTAAGTGCGGTAGTGGCAGTTTTTTGGGTTAGGCGGGTTATGTGAGTTAGGGTTAGGCGGTTATGTAAGTGTGCAGTAGTGGTATTTTTTGGGTTAGGGGTGGGTTAAGTGAGTTAGGGTTAGGCGGTTAGCTGAGTGTGCGATAGTGACGGACCTTAGGGTAAGGGTTTGGGTTAGGGTTGTACATAGTTGTGTGTGTGAGGTTTAGTGTGGGTTTGTGAGGATTTTGGTGTGCTTGTGTTCTGTGTGTGGTTTTTGGATAAGGGGATGTGTTTTGTTAGTTGATTGTTGTTATTGTGGTGTGTGCAGTGTATGGGGTTTCGTGTTTGTGGACCGTCGGTTACTTGTTTGTCATGCATGTGAGGTGTCGTGTTTATGGTTTGTCGATAATGTGGTGTTGATGTTTCTGTTGTCGGTGAAAGTGGCTGTTGATCTTATGACCTAGAACCATATATATATATATATATATATATATATATATATATTACTATTACTACAAGTCTAATATAAATGCTGGTCTTTCATGCAAAAACAAAGGCCTGTCATTTAAGCAAAAGCACCACAAGTAGCTTTAGCACAGTCATTTTCTCAGGAGGTATTTGCAAGCCACTCCTTAAAGTGACTGAGTGGATTTGTGAACTTTTTACTGTCACAGATGGTGGTTAGATGTACCTCTACATCAATTAAGTTCAAAAACGTCATTTGGAAGTGAACCTACAAACATTCGGTAATGCATTCTGCGTAGAGCTATTTATTTCTCAATACCCCTCCCAGTCCTGCACTGTTGGGAAACAGTCTCTGTTGGGAGGTCACTGTCCTCTTCCTTGATCAGTTTCCATTCTCTCCTTCCAGGTGTTCCTTCCCTGTGGTTAATTATTTATTTATTGCCTTTTGTTTACTAGGAAAGTCCAACTGGGCATGAGTCCAATTTCAGTGGAGGCCCAGAGAGAAAAGCTCCACATAAAAAACATATTTACAATGAACAACAATACAAATGATATATTTTAATAATTATTTATCAGGTATTATTGAGACAAATAGTAAAGGCATTTACCGTGAACTTTAGACGTTCTATTCCTTTACGTAAATCAGACGTTTTAGCATGTGATAGCTAGAGATACAAGAGCAATGATAATGCACATAAGTTCAGTATCTGTATATTGACATGGATGAAGGAGGACGTCACTAGAGCAGGAGGAGGAAGGGTATAATCAACTAAAACATAAGAAGAAAAAGTTCTGATAGTAGAGTGGTTGAGATAACAACAGATAGTGGGGATGAAAAAGAGACAGGGATACAAAAGATGAAAGAGGATGATTGACAGAGATACTGACAATGAAAGACGAACAGAAAGAAAGGTGGATTTCATCAGGATAGTAGCATGAGCATACTCATGAAGAAGTTAACTGTTATTTTAGGATGTGTGTGAAATGTGTGGTAATGCCTTCCTTTACAGTGTGTGGGATGGCGTTCCAGTACTTAGCAACATAGCCTGAACTGTTATGAGAGATGGTCCAGGTCAAGAGATATTTGTTCTGTGAATAGACTCCTAGGAGGGAAGTAGTATTTGAGGATGTTTTGCAGGGATGGAAAGGCGTTAGGTTTCTGGATTATTTTGACGGCATGAAGCAGTTGGGAGTAAGGAAAGTAATTAGGTAGTTCTAGCCAGTGTAGGTGCTTCACTGCTAGGCAGTGGTGTAAACGGTTTGGTAAGTTGTTTGCAAACATATATTTTATTGTACCAAACATCTAGTTTATTTTTTTAAGATGGGGCAAAGTTTAGTCAGGATGGGTGCTGCATAGAGATGTGAATGGAGAAGATAAGAAGGACTAAAGAATTCCTAGAGTAGTCAGTGAGAGAGGGTTTGTTTCTGTTAGGATGCCCTATTTTTGGTGAGGTTTCTAGATGGCTTGTGCCATTATTTTGATCATATTTTAACTTATCGTCAATTAAGATATCCAGAAGTTTGTGATGGAAGCTATTTCAATTGAAATATTATTTGCTGATGTCATGTTGAAGCATTGTTTCTGTGCTGACAGAAATTTTGGTTAAAACAGCATTAATTTGTATTTTTTAGCATTTAAAATTAGCTGGTAATCATCTTTATTTAACATTTGTTAACCAGGAAAGTCCAACTTGGAACAAAGCCAATTTTCGGCAGAGGCCTGGGAAAAAATGCTCCAGATGCATGTCTTTGTAATGTGAGAGGAAACTGGAGCACCCAGAGAAAACCCACACGAATGCAGGGAGGACATGCAGACTGCACACAGAAGGCACCCCAGCCAAGAATCAAACTGGACCGAACCACAAAAGGAGGGGGAGTATCCATATTCATAAAGGATACCCACACCTCCAGGTTAGTGGCAACGCACGAAGCATCGGAGACCATCCAGGTGCAATTAACCATAGGTAAAACTGCCCTACAGTTTGTAACATGCTACAGACCACCTTCTCAAACTCAGGAAACCCACACAGCCTTCCTGAAGACACTGGAGAGTATAAATGTCTCTCCAAACACCATCATATTGGGTGACTTCAACTACCCAAACATAGACTGGGAACATTACTCAAGCTCCAACACCCTAGCCCAAAGGTTCCTTGAGTTCATAAACTCAAATGCTATGGAACAACTAGTCACCATTCCCACAAGAGGAGAAAATATACTAGACCTGATCATCACAAATATGGGGACAAAATGCTCCACACCGGAAGTATATCCCTCATTGGTGAGATCAGACCATAAATTAATCTCACTGGAGATCCACATCCCGCCCCCACCCCCAGCAAAAAAGACCACAGTGAAGAACTTCTCAAAAGCAAACTTCACACTTCTTAAGACTGGAGTGGTATCCTTCAAGGCCCCCGAGCCAGTGGAAACCACAACCCACCCCCAGCAAAAAAGACCACAGTGAAGAACTTCTCAAAAGCAAACTTCACACTTCTTAAGACTGGAGTGGTATCCTTCAAGGCCCCCGAGCCAGTGGAAACCACAACCCACGCTGCCGAAACCCTTACAAATGCCTTCTACGAGCACCTCCAGGAATGTATGGATCAAGCAACCCCCAATAAAATCAAGACCCTTTCCACCAAAGGCAGGCGCCCGGTCTGGTGGACTCCAGCCATAAACAAACTCTACAACAAGAGGAGAAAGCTACTACATGACAGAGCAAAATCCCTAAATGGGAAGGCATCTCTGATCAATACTAGCAAAAAACTACGATCACTCATAAAATCATCCAAGGCCAACTTTGAGAGAAAAATCGCTAATGACACAAAAGACAATCATAAAGCCTTCTTTAGCTATGTTAGAAACCTGAGTGGAAACTCCCAGATATGCTCAGAATTAGTCCAAAATGATAAAAAATCACTGAACCCACAGACATTGCCAACATACTGGCAGACAGGTTCAGTGCAAATTTCTCCCTCCCCCCCAAAACGAGAAATATCTATCCCACCAGAGTCTAGCCTCCCAAACATCTCAGATGCCCAGGTGAGAGCTGCTCTCTCTAAAGCTAAAAACACAGCATCAATGGGACCGGACGGTGTCCCCGGATGTGTGCTACACGAACTCAATGAGGAACTAAACCCACACATAAGGCTGCTGTTTAATCTTAGCCTTACTACAGGATACATACCCAAAGAATGGCGTACGGCAACTGTGGTCCCACTCCACAAAGGTGGTGCTTCTACGGACCCTGGAAATTACCACCCCATAAGCTTGACGAGCCTTGTCTGCAAAGCTATGGAGAGGATCATAATGGAACTCATAAATAAAGACATTGGGGACCTACAGACACTGGATCCTACCGAATTTGGCTTTGTCAAGGGCAGAATTTGGCTTTGTCAAGGGCAGATCCTGCCTCTTGAACTTGGTCGACTTTTTCGAAACAGTCACTAAGGCCATTGATGAGGGTAAGGCAGTTCACACAGCTTACCTTGACCTAGCAAAAGTGTTCGACACAATACCCCACTCGGGCATCATAGAAAAGCTCACCAGCTTAGATGTAAACCCATATGTCACAAGATGGGTTGCAAACTGGCTCAGGGACAGAACACACAGGGTTAGAGTTGCTGGTGCCATGTCAGACTCTAAGCCGGTCACGAGCGGTGTCCCACAGGGCTCAGTCCTGGGCCCCCTCTTGTTCGGCATTTATTTTTCTGAAGTGCAGGCAAACATAGGGGGATTGTGGTTGACAAAATTTGCAGATGACTGCAAACTGGGCACCATAATTGACACTCCATCAGACACAGACATCCTCCAGAAAGGTCTCATAGAAATGGATAACTGGTGCCAGAGCCATGGCCTTAAGCTAAATGCCAAAAAATGTATAGTCATACCCTTTGGGAAAAACAAGGTAACCCCTAATTACCACATAGGTGGTAATCCATTAAACACGGAAGAAGTTATCAGGGACCTGGGGACCCAAGTTGACAGTAACCTTTCTTTTGACACTCACATTGCCAAAGTGGTTAGGAAGACCTTTTACATTGCCCACCTGACCATGAAGGGATTCACATCCAGATCAGGAGAGGTCATTGTACCCCTGTACTCTTCACTTATCAGACCAATGATTGAGTACAACGCCCCATTCGGAATGTACCGTACCCGACACCTGCAGCAGTTGGAAAGACCCCAAAATTTCCTCACCAAAAGGATAAAGGGGCTCAAACATATGTCATACGATGCCCGACTGAAGAAACTCCAGCTCTATTCAGTCGCATACCGTCTGCTCAGAGGTGATCTGTGCCTGACATACAAGGCCATGTCCAACCCGGAATTAATGGACATGCTCCACCTCAAAAAATCCAAATCCACGAGAGCCACGAGAGCAAGAGACTTAAACCTCAACACGGATATAAATAGGACGTGCTGGAGGGACAGATTCATCACCCAGAGACTCCCTACACTATGGAACAGAATCCCAGTCCATGTGAGGCAGAGCCCCTCACTGACTCTGTTCAAGAGAAATCTTGACGAGTGGATGGGAGATCGTAGGTTTACCCCGGGAATCATCTCTGTATCACTGCTGGACAGAGGCACAGCAAACTAATGGGTATAGTATTCTCATCCTAATGGGTGGTGAAAGCCACACACACTCTGGCTAGGCTTATAAATGCCCTAGGGCAGATAGCCTAGTATGAACCTATGAACCTATGAACCTATGGAGAACCTCTTGTTGTGAGTCAACAACACTGCCACTGCAGCACTGTGCCATATTGCCTGTTCCAGAGGAGGGATAGTCTCTGAGTCATCCACTTGTCCCTCCAACATGTCTTACTTATGTTGCAGATGAGGTTTAGGTACCTAGATTGTGGATTTCTAATACTATTTGTTTTGCAGATGTGCAACAATTCATTAAGAAGTGTATTAGGGGATACATTTAAGGCCAGGTATAGATCACCTCCCAGCAGTCTGTAGGAGACAGAGTTCAAGGACAAGGCTTTGAGAAGATCACTTTAGGACATCTTTTTTATGCCATGTATTCTTTTTATAAGTAACCACTGCAGATTCTTTAGTTGTTGCATATGCCTGGTCATATACATACTGAAGGAGGCATTAGTCCATCATTGTACTCAGTGATTGGACCAATGAGAGCCAAGTACAGTGGAACAATGACATCTATGGACCTAGATGCTATACCCTTACTTATAAGTCATGCAAATCTCTCTCTCTCTCTCTCTCTCTTCATATATATATATATATATATATATATATATATATATATATATACTCACAAACACACACACACACACACATACACACACACACACACACACACACACACACACACACTCACACACACACACACACACACACACACACACACACACACACACACACACACACACACAAATTCACAAACTCATGCACACACATATGCACACGTACATGCACACACACACATGCACACACACACACACACACACACACACACACACACACACACACACACACACACACACATACACACACACACCCACATATTCACAAACTCATATACACACACAAACACACATACACATACACACACACGCAACTTCACACGCGCACACACGCACACACACACATACATGCACACACACATACACACACACACTCACACACACACACACACAAATTCACAAACTCATGCACACACATACACAAACGTACATGCACACATGCACACACACACACACACACACACACACACACACACACACACACACACACACACACACACACACACACACACAAACTCCATGGTGACAAGACAACAGTAGGGACTTCTTGAGTTCAAGGACAACAACCTTAGGGTGCCAGAAGCACTTTAAATTCCACATATTCTGAAACTCAAACTGCAACCTGCAGGATACCATGAATCTGGCTTCAAAACCACTACATTCTATTTTTTTCCTTGACTGAGCTTCAAAGAAAATAAAAGTATCTGATTCATTTTCTGTATTCAGAAACTAGATGCAAAAAATCACAATTAACAAGCATCAGCAAAAATTAACAATTGTAATTATCTTTTAGTAGAATGTTTTGTGTTCTTTTTTCTTTCCTTTACTAAAACTATCATGTGATGTGTGGGCTGTGCTAATAAATTATTTCTGGGGAGGCACATTCACCATTATAAAACAGGCATTTTAGCAGTTTGCTGCATGAGAAGGGTATTACTGACACTGGACACTGTTGTACTATAATCACTTTTTCTTTTTCCTTTCCTGAAAAGCAATGTAACTGCTAGCATATACCATGTATGCTAAGCTGTATACACAATTCAAATGGTGCAATATTTTGTTCAAATCACAAAACTGCTGTATGCTCAAATTCATAAATGAAATGTATACAGATGAGTCAGAGAAAGAAAATAAATATTCCTAAATTGAGGTATTTTTACAATGTTACATAGGTAGTTATAGCTTCTGCTACTCCCTCTCTGTCTGTCTATAAACACACACACACACACACACACACACACACACACACACACACACACACACACACACACACACACACATGCATGCACTCACATACACAACCAAATATGGGCTATTTACTTTTGCTTTGCAATGATGCTTACTTTTTTTCTTTTTTGTTAAACACTGACAAAGTAAAACTCCATTTTTAGTTAGGCAAATTATGTTTAACAATAGATTACTGATTGATGCTTTGTTAATGCCTATAATAGAAGACCAGTTCGGATTTTGGATAGTAACCTTTAGAATATATGCAAAACATGACTGAAAGACTGCAATGCATTTCATTTTATTGATACTGATTAATCTGTAGAAATAATTCAAAGTACTGACCTACTCATTTATTATAAAAAATAAAGGCACACATTTACTGAGTATAATTAAAATGAGAATTGTAGAAGGATTATACCATGTCTGAGCTACACTTGCTATTTTCCTATTGTGTTAAGTTGAAAAAGAAGTCAGTGAGTTGATGCAGAGGGCAGTAGCTGGTTACTTACACTGGTGTATGGTTATGTAACAATAAAGGTAATGACTTGGGAGGTATTGCCTCTAAAATGGAAGAGAGGTTCTCAGGATGAAACAAAGGGCAGAGTTTTTATGGCTATATAACATTAAGAAAAATGACTTGGTAATGCAGTAATTACGCAGATTATGTTACTCCCGTGTCTACTGTATCCACCTAACCTGTTGTATGTAAAACCTGCAAGAAAGACCCACCATAGCACAAGTCTTCAGTGTGTAATATCTTTTTTTTTCAAATGTCTTTTTATTTTCCATAATATCAAAACAAAAATCAGAACAAAAAAAACTGTTGATGTTACGGTTTACACAGTATGAGCAGATTATTAAAACTAGATATTTAGATATTTTAATGAAACATACTTCAATTTTGAATAGAGTCTACAGCAGAGGACTACCTTAAAGTTGAGATTATTTTGTGACTCAATCAGGAGGTAAGATTATAAAGTAGCAAATTACCTGCACATACCGGTAATACAATAAGAAATGGTCCTGATACTTAACACCAACACAGAAACACACAAAAAATTAAGCTACCTATATTGTATATACATATATACAACAACTTGTCACCTTGATTCATGTTGTTACTACTCTTGACTATATATATGAATATATTTAAGGTCTATATGTGCTTTTAACATCCCCGCTGTGGTGGTGCTGCAGTAGCGTTGTCGCCTCACAGTAAGATGCTGTCCAGTTCGATTCTCAGCTAGAGTGTCTTCTGTGTGGAGACATGCATTAATGGGCATACCTTCGTTGAAGGTTGTGCGTCAGGGCTGGTAACTCGGCATGTAAAAATCAACTACCAATCATTTGCGGACCGGAGTTCTGCTGTGGCGACCCCTAACCGGGAAAAGCCAAAAGACACATATGTGTCTTTAACATATTTTAAGTGTGTAATATCTTAAACCTCCTGTAGAGGACCAACAGGCCATATGGAAATTACTCCTTAAAGACATGCCAGTGTTTCACTGTATCTGTTTTGTATGGGTATGACTTTTTACTTGTAAAAACTAGATGGAAACATATTGTGTTTCAGCTTTTCTTTTATACAGCATAAGTGGATTGTCTAGCTATAGTTTAGAAACAAAAAAGTATAAAATCAAGCCTGATGTTCCTAAATGTTAGGGTGGCTTCAAAAATATCCCATCCAATATCACAGTCATAGGGTAAAAATGCCATGCACACAAACTATTCAGAAAATCTGCAAGACCGACCCAGGATAGCTAGAGTTTTAGTTGTGTAATATCTTAGTACTAGTAGCTAGCTAACTGCGCGAGCCATTTTTTTTTAGCCAATTATCCCTTGTAAGACTCAAACCCTGCACCTTGTGTTTGTAAGGCAAACACCTCAGCCATTAAGCCAGCCTCCCAAGACCTCCTGTAGTGGGGATCCATGAGATATATATAAATGGCTCCTTAAGGACATACTAGGTACATCAGTCTTGATTTTAAGCTCTGTGTTGTTAAAGTATAGGCAAACAATCCAGTTTTGTGGGTAATCTGTTCCATAGTTGTGAATGCGCATGAGGGTACAGGGACTTGATAAGAGAGTTTTGAGTTTTAATAAAGATGGCCATTGCTTCTTCTTTTGGTTTGGCTATTTTGACACTGCTACCTTTTGCTACAATCTGATATCAGTATTACATGCAGACTACAGATATAGGACCAGAATAGGATATAAACTAGTCTGTTAAAGGCCAGTTCATCAAAAAGTGAGTTAATTGAAAAAAAAGAAACAGACCCAGTAGACCTGTTTTTTTTCCTTCTTTCTTTTTTCTTTCTTACTGTGTAAGTACACTGTATAGCTAAACTTTATATATTCAAGGTCAAAGTTGCTCAGCCCTGTGGTAATTACACAATCCCAGTTACAGTGACTTCCAATGATTAATTCATGTTTCATCCAACTCCTGCTTCAATAGCAAGTACCTGCCTCCCAAATAGTAGGATACATCTAGGATAAATCTGATTTTTTCATCTTGTCTTTATTTCTAGAAATGCAAACAGCAACATCACAAAACATTAGGGAGAGAACACGTAGTAAAGACTTAAATGAGGAAAGTCATAACAATTACAATATTCTTGATGCACTTAACAATGAATGTTGGCTTTACATAAACAATCTCCCTTAAAGTACACAATAATTTAAATTAATACACAATGATGATAAATGAGACATGACAACATAATAAGAAATATAAGAGGGTCACAAGATTTATGCAGAACAATAGATAGTTTTTCTTTTACTTCCATTCCTAAACTCATATATTTTTTACATGAAGTAATTTACAGGGACTTTAATTGGACAAATTTAACCTCAAAACTATATAAAATTATTATAAATTACAAAGCCAATCCTAATCAGAAGTTCTGGAACGTTATCACTAAAGAATATCCATTATTGTTATCAAATGAGACTAAAGCTAGTTTATTATATTCTATTAAATAACCTCCAAAATCCAAATTTGGAAATGTTTTTCATGGAAGCTTTTGCATAGAGCTTTCTATACACCCATCCAAATTTCTAGATTCAACAATTCTAATGACATAACTTGCTGGAGATGTTCCTCAAAATGTAATGGGGATTAATCTCATATTATGTATGAATGTACTCATATTAAGAAATTTTGGGAAGATGTTGGTGAATTTCTACAAGCCATTTTTACAGATTCCTTCATTTTGTCAAAGTCACTAATTCTTCTGAATATAAATGAAACTGGTGTTGCAAAAAACAAAGACCTTTACTTTCTTTGGTCTATAATGGCAGTCACTAAGAAATGCATCACAAGGAAATGGAAGACATCCTCCACTCCAACCTTTGATGATTTTTTAATCCTATTGAAAGATGTAGCACTGCTGGAAATCAGAGTAAAGGAAATGAGAATCTTTCCTAGGAAATTGGTTAATAATCCTTGGGAGAAAGTTCTCTCTCTTATTGAGACACTTAAAACAGACTTAAATTTACTTTCTTAAGTGATGAAGAAGTAAAATGACTTTTTCTAATAGTGTGTAACTTTCTCTGTTTGTGTATTTCAAATTGTTTTTCCTTTTTCTTGTTTTATTTCATATTTGGTTTGAGGCCATTTGTACATTTGTAAATAGTTCATTATAATTTATCCTTGCTTGAAATGTAAAAGTTCATTATTATTATTTTGCTTGAAAAATTAATAAAATTATTTGAAAAAAAAATATGACAGGGTGAACTAATATTAGTATTTCATCTGACCACAACTGTAAAAATACTTTCTTTTTAATATGGCTGAATATCTTGATTTACCATATTCATTCCTTGGATACATGTCATTCTTTGTTTACATGCAGTCAGAAATGTGTCTTTAAAATGTCTATTTCAAAAGATATATCACAAAAAACTTCATTTCCAAGGTGTAAAAATGAACTGATATCCATTTTCATATTCCCAAACCCTAAAGTCACAAGCATTATCCTATATAAAGTACATGTAAAGAATTTTCCCACTTTTACTTCTTTGACTTACCATGGGATGACTTATTTTGCCAAAACCAGTGACTTGTTCTTGGCTGTCAGCATTTTTCTTCACCAAAACAAAAGCATATGCTTTTTTTTTGTTTTGCTGCATTGACTTTTCCACATCCAAATGTTTATCTCCCTCTTCAAAAACTCTGTTATCCAAATCATTTCATGACAATGCTGCTCCATTTATTTCTTCTTGTTGTAGTATCTCCACCAAATAACTATGTTCCATTCCCTCTGGCAATAGTTTAATAATGTAAACATTTTGCTGCATATTTTTTGGTGAAGCAGATATATGCTACTTTTTCTAACATCTAAGCAATGACCTAAACAATTGAAAGCACATTCTAGAAGTTGTTCTTGCTCTGTTGCCAAATGTATCCATTTTCATCTCCATTTTCAGTAACTGTGAACAGCCTTAGCTCTTTTCCTTGCTTGCCACCATTGTTCTTTCTACATAGCAGCCTCTGCTCTAGGAAAGAAAGTGTATCAATTTGTACCGAATCATAAAGAGTAGGGGTCCTTTATTATGCAACTATAAACGATTTACATAGTTACAAAAATTACATTAACTTTACATTCTTTCAACATAACAAAATTTTACATTTGTATAGACCCCCAGTCATTTTTCCATAATAACCGCTGGATTCTGCATATTATGTTTGGTAATACCCACTTTCCATTAAATGTAATCGCATTCAGTTTTTCATTCCAAATTATCCATACAATACAATTGTTTTTATCTACTTACTAACATATTCTTTTTTATATTTCCCATAAAACCCTTAGTCAATCATATCCAAATTTAATAATCTCACAGATCTTTCACAATTGTATTTTCTATCCTCCTTTCCCATTAATTTTCAATGCTTTTGCATGCTAAGAAAACATGGTCTGCTGTTTCTAATTCTCCACAAAAATGGCATGTTCTTTCATTTACTTTTTTATAAGGCATATTTCTTTTTACTCACAACTTATTAATTTGTAACCTACAAAAACTTGACATACAACATTCTTTGTAAGCCATTTATTTCTTTGTTTTATGGCTTTTAATTTTTCTTCTGTTAATTGTCGCCATGGATTCACAAAATAGTTTTGCGCCATTATATTTTTATACCATATTTAATGTTTCCTATTCCCTCTTTACTTAATGTCCACATTTTTCTCAATACATTCTAATTTCTTCATTTCTCTATTCTCTCTCCCTTTTATCCAGTTTTATCCATTTCCATCATCTTTCATATTCTTGGATATTTTTACTACCAACTTATTTTCCTTTCCGTTTATCCATTTTAATACCTTATATGGGTTCAGTGAAGCTCCATATACTATCAGGATCAGTAAACCCTACCCCCATCCTCATTATCTATATATAATACTCTTCTTTTAAATGGATTTAACCTAGATCTTCATATGAATCTAAATATAATTTCAGTTACTTGCTTATCCAATTCTCTTGGTATCATATACACATTAGATACATCTGCTACTTTTCCCATCCATATTGTATTTATTAGATGTATTTTTTTTTTCTTAAAAGGCCACCTATACCTGTTCCATATGACACTAAGTCCCTTTAATTCGCTCAAAATGTTCTCCTGGTGTTCATTTAATATAATATATTCAGCAAATTCAGTTCCTAATACTGATATCTTTTTTCTTCCTAATTGTATTCCTTACAGCTATCTTCTCTAAAAAACATTACATTTTCCCTATTAATTTTTAATCCAGCTTCTTGCAATTTTTTATAGACATATATAATTACATTTTTCATTTCCTCTCTATTTTTAGTCATTACTATTATACTGTCAGCATAAGACATAGTAGTAGTATATGAAACCCATTTCCTGTACATATTTACTTTTTTTCCATTTCTTCATTTATCCCTTTTACTACACAACTGATGACCATTACAAACAGAATAGTACTCACCAGACGTCCTTGTTTTAAACATCTGTTAATCTCAGTTTTTAAGTTAACCAACCATTTACTAAGATTCGAATTGTAATATATACTGACTCACATACTTTTTTAGTCATACACTACAATTATATTTTTCCACTATTTGCCATACAGTTTCATGCTCTTCTGAAGCAAATGCATTGTTTCTATCAGCCACCATTAGTTTTGCTTCTTTTTGTCCTTTCTTAATATCATCCACCATTTCCCTAATTATCATTAATCAGAATCAGAAATACTTTATTGATCCCGCAAGAAATTGCATATGTTACAATTGCACAGATAAATATAGATACTATATAGAAAATCAATACTAAACAGTGTTACATAATTAAATATGATGGATACTATACTCACTTATGTTATCCCACATATATAACAGCAACATCTGACATAGGTACACTACTGATCATAGACAAATTATGATACCACATATAGTAGTGACATGAAAGGTGCAGTCTTTTTTGTTAATTACCAATCACACTAGGACATGGAGTATTGTGCATTACGATAATTTCACTAAGTATAGCATATTACACAAAGGATAATTGCATTGATAATTAATATTGCACTAAAAAGAAATTAAAAAAAGAGATAAAAAGGATGGGAAACAAGAAAAAAAAAACATAGGTAAGAGTTTAAGATTACACTATGTGGTCTCCTTCAGTAGTGGGGGTGGTGCTAAGGCAGTAGGAGGCATTATAGAGTATGATGGTTGAGAGCAGGAAAGATTTCTTATGATGTTCAGTGGATCACTTTATGCTCATCAGTCTCCTGCTAAAGTAACTTCTCTATCCATCCACCACTCTGTTGAGTGCGTGGTCAATATTTTCCATGATGGACTTTACTCATGTTAACAGTCTTCTCTCAGCCATGGTTTTGAGGGTGTCCAGTTCTTCTTCAGCTACTAAGCTAGCCTTCCTTATCAATTTATTGAGTCTGTTTGCCTCAGCCTTCTTTATGTGACTACCCCAGCTTGTCACTGTGAAGAAGATAGAACTGGCAACTACATTCTCATAGAACAGCAGCATAGTGTTGTCAACTCCAAAGGATATGAGTTTTCATAGTAAGTGCAGCCTACTTTGACCCATTTTATATGCCACCTGTAAGTTTCTGGACCAGTCCAGCTTACTGTCCAGGTGCACCCCCAAATACTTGTATTCATAGGTTCATAGGTGTGTACTAGGCTAATGGCCCTGGAGCCTTTACAAGCTTAGCCTATAGGATTACGCTGACATTGTGCCACCTGACCTTAGTTCCCAGTGCCTCTGTCGAGTAAAGCCACTGGAGTGATCCCTGGGGTGAATTTTCTATTTCCCATCCACTCATCAAGATTTCTCTTGAAGAGAGCCAGTGAGGTGCTCTGCTTGACATGTATGGGAAGTCTATTCCATAGCACGGGCAGTCTCTGTGTTATGAACCTGTCCCTCAAGCATGTTCTGTTGATTATGGTAATGAGGTTGAGGTCTCTGCAACGTATGGTATGGAGGGATTGGGATTTCTTTAGATGTAGCATTTCTAACAAACCTGGGTCAGACATGGCTTTGTAAGTCAAGCAGAGATCGCCTCTTAGTAGGCGATATGAGACAGAATAGTTGGAGTTTTTTTAGTCTGTCCATATAGGACAAATGTTTAAGGCCTCTACCATATAGGTACTTTTGTGGCCTCTCCAGTTGTTACAGCTGTCTAGTGAGGTACATGCCAAATGAGGCAATGTACTCAATGATTGGCTTAATGAGGGAGGAGTAGATGGAGACAATGACCTCTTTCTTCCTGGATGCAAAACCCTTAGCAATGAGATGTGCCACATAGAAGGACTTTCTGACCACAGTGGCAGTGTGGTGGTGAAAAGAGAAGTTCCTGTCAACCTGTATTCCCAGATCTCTTATAACACCTTCTGCATTCAGTGGACTACCATTGATGTGGTAATTCATGGGAACTAGGTTTTTTTCCAAAGGGGATGATGACACATTTTTTGGCCTTGAGCTTAAGGCCATGGTTCTGACACCAGTCATTGGTCTCAGTGAGGCCTTTCTGTAGGATGTCAACATCACTCGGGGAGTTAATAATACCTCCCAACATCGTCTGTGATCTTTGTCAGCCAGAGTCCCTTCATGTTGGCCTGGACTTCAGAGAAGTAGATACCAAACAGGAGAGGACCCAGGACAAAACCCTGTTGGACTCCACTCGTGACTGGTTGGCAGTCTGACTTGGAGTCAGCTACCTTCACACTGTGGGTTCTACCTCTGAGCCAGTTTGCAACCCACCTAGTGATAAAGGGTTTGATGCCTAGCTTAGTGAGTTTTTCTATGATTCCTTAGTGGGGAATGGTATCAAAGGCCTTGGCCAGATCAAGGTAGGCTGTATGAACCACCTTGCCCTTATCCACATCTCTAGTGACTGACTCAAAGAAGTTGACCAAGTTGAGCAGGCATAATCTATCCTTCACAAAACCAAACTGTGTGGGATCCAGAGTTTGGAGATTCCCTATATCCTTGTTTATTAGGTCCATGATGATGCGTTCCATAGCTTTGTGGATCAGACTTGTCAGGCTAATAGGGTGATAGTTCCCAGGGTCTGTAGTTGTTCCTCCTTTGTGGAGAGAGATGACTGCAGCAGTGTGCCATTCGGTAGGGACAAAGCCTGAGGTGAGGCTGTGATTGAACAGGACACACAGGTGAGGTGCCATTTCACTCTATAGCTCATGTAGAACATAGCCAGGGATATTGTTAGGTCCCATAGAAGCTGTATTCTTGGCCTCGGACAGTGCTATTTTAACTTGTGCAGCAGTTATACTGGGTGCCTGGCAATCTACTGGTATTGTGACTGGCCCCTTGCGGGAGGAGAGTGGGGTAAAGTTGGCACTAAATCTGTTGGCCAGTGTATTGACAATATCTGTTGGCTCTGTATAGGAGGTACCATTGTGCAGTAGCTCAGAGCAAATCTGGGTATTGCCGTGGAGACTCTTTACATAATTACCTGGGAGGGTGGCCTAATGGTTAAGGTGTTTGCCTTACAAACACAAGGTGCAGGTTGGGATAATTGGCTAGGCTTAAAAATGGCTCACAAGGGCAGTTAGCCTAGTACTAACCTATGAACTATAAAAGGTCTTGTGGTTGTCTTTACTATCTGCTGCAATTATGTTTTCATAACTAGATTTAGAGGATTTGATGAAGGATCTCAACTTTTTGTTGAGGCTGATAAGGGAGTTTTTCCATTTTTGGGACTTCACCTTATTCTGCATCAGTTTCCTCCTTCTGTTGTAGAGTTTGTTTATGGCAGGGGACCACCAGATTGGCTTCCTTTTTTTGGAGGAGAGTGTCTTGGTTCTGTTGGGTATGGTGAGATCTATGCATTTGTGTATATGTGTTTGTACAGAGCATTGGTGTATGATTCGGCAGTCATGCAACTGATCTCCATTTGCATGGGTGCCTTGAAGTTAGCCACCTCTGTTTTAGGAGCTCAAAGTTAGCTTTGGAAAGTGGTGGTTCCTTTGTGGGGGTGGGGGGGTGCAATGTATGTTGATTTCCAAGGTGATTAGTTTGTGGTCGGATCTAACCAGGGAAGAGTTGACTATTGGTGTAGAGCAACAGTCACCCATGTTAGTAATGACCAGGTCAGTGATGTTGGTACCTCTAGTGGGGGTAAGACCAAAATGTTCCAGGGCATTGGAATTAGTGAATGCCAGGAAATGTCGGGTAAGTGTATTGGTACATGAATAATTTTTTCAGTTAATGGAGGGGTAGTTGAAGTTGCCCAGTTTGAGAGTGTTAGGATGGACCCTAATATTTTCCAGATTGCTTAGGAACATGGACTGTGAGTCTTGGGACATGGTTGGGGACCTATAGCAGGCTATGACCTGAATTGCTGTCTTACCCAATGTTAGCTGCACCTGAAGTATCTCAGATGCATTATGTTGGGCTACTAGTCTGCAGGGATGCGCATCCTTTATGAATATGGAAACACCTCTGCCTTTGGAGCTTTGGTCCAAGTTCTGGGGCTGAAAGGTGTGGAATGAGTTATAGCCTGGTAGTGTAAGGGTGCTTTCTGCTGTCTTGAACCAGGGCTCTGTTACAGCACAAATGTCAATGTTCTCCATTTTAAGAAGTGCTTCAAGTGAGTGCATTTTGAGATTTAGACTTCTAGTCTTGAGCTGCATGACCCTCAGATTGCATTTGTTTGTTACTGTTACAGTGGTAATTTGGTCTTTGGAACACCACCTAAAAAGGCACTATAAGGGTGGCAAGAGCCTTGGCCTGTATCCGGAAGCTCAGGGGTGACAGATGCAGGCCATCTCTGGCAAAGCATTGAGGTTTGTCAGTCATGTCATCCCAAGCAGAAAGATACTGGATCCCCTTAGAATGACACCAGAAACTTAGCCAATTGTTGAAATCAGTAATTTTCTCCTTGTACTGTGGTATCATTCTGGGTGATGGTAGGATGGTGCTCAGGGCTAGGGTCATACCTGCCTGGGCTACATAATCCGAGAGCTCCTCCATATCTCTTTTCATGTAGTCCAGGGAGGTATGTCTCAGGTCATTCACACCCACATTTACAATGACAGAGTCATATTTGTACCTGTTGTTGCGGGACCTGAGTGTGTGCATTATGTGGTGGCTCCTGGTGCCTGACAGGTAGCTGACTGTTACTTTCTCCTTATTCAACCTAGTGAGTGGGACATCAGTGTGCCTCACTATCAAGTCACCTATGACTAGTGTGCTGGACATGCTGTTTTGCCTTAGGGGCATTGGTTGAGTGGCATGCTGTTTAACAGAGTTATGTGTTTCGTGATTAGTGTTGTGTTGTGGTGGCCAAGTGTGTTTCTGCCTTGGAGGTCTCTGCTGTTTGGGTAGATTTTTATTGAGAGCCTCCACAAAGGTGGGTGTGCGGTTTTTGTTTTTATTTGAAGACAGTGCTGGTGTGTGTTCTGGAGGGCTATGTGTTCCATGTGGTGTGGTACAAATGTTGACCTTCTCCTCTTAACCAGCTATTCCGGTCTTGGCTGGAGAGTACGTGGCTTCCAATTTGAATATATAAGTGCATCTCTCACAAGTCTGAGTGTTGAGAGGTAAGAGGAGAGGGTTTTTAGTGTACATGAGGCAGTTGCTACATTGCCTCAGGATGCCCCAAGTTCACCAGGTTAATAGGAGAAAGCACAGGAAACTGACCTTTAGACATGCCTGGAGGTGTGGGCATTAATAATAAGTACTGGAGCTGTTTCCTTGTAGAATTTTTAGTGCAGTTGCACTTTTGTGTGCTACAATAATTGCTACAAGAAGTCTGGTAAAGTGCTAGACTAATAAGCTAGTAAAAGAGCAGGAGAGGAGAGAACTAGTAGATCTAAGGGAAAAATTGAAGAGCAGACTTTGACACCACTCAGAAGCTTACAAACAGTCCTGGATATAGCAAATCTGTATCTGGACTATACTAGTTACAGGAAAGGTGGCAAACAAATGCAATTGGGGGGTTTTAAACCAGAAAGTTGAAAGAGATGGAAAAACTGCCCAAATGGCTAATAAACTACAATTCCTGAACAATCTCCACTTCAACCCCTTAATGGACAGAGGGGTCACTGGGGGATTATTGTGATTTTCCTGGATCTACTGCCATGCCCTTCATTTTACTGATACTCAGCTGCAACTGATTAATCTCACACCAGCTCACATAGGTGCCCACCACCCTCCCGTATTCCTCCTATTCTCCATGCCTGCTAATTCCTACTATGATCGAGTCATCTGAGAATTTTTGAAGATAACAGCACTCAGTGTTATAGCTGAAGTCTGTGGTATACTGCTTGAAAAGGAAAGGTGATAAAACTGTCCTCTACAGTACTCTAGTGCTACATAGCACAGTGTCAGACACACAGCCCTGCAGTCACACATATTAGGGCCTATCAGTCATATAATCCAGGATCCATGAAACTAAGGCAGCATCTGCAGTCATTGCTGACAGTTATTCCCCACCATGTCTGGTTGGATGGTGTTAAAGGCACTTGAGAAGTTGAAGAACATGATTCTGAGGGATCCTCCCAGTTTGCCCAGGTGACTGCATGCTCTATGCATAAGGTGGATAATGGCATCCTTGGCTTCTATCTTCTTCTGGTATGTGAACTGAAGGGGGTCTAGTTCTGACCGGACCTTCGGGCAAAATACTTCCAGGAATATTCTTGGGCTAGGCTTGTGTTGGCTCTAGGGCCATTAGCCAAGTACTCACCTATGTACCTATGAACCAGACTCTCCAGGACTTTCATGCAATGTGAATTGAGTGCCACAGGCCTATAATCTGAAGTATCCCCCAGATGTGCCTTTATTTTCACCGGAATCAGGCAGGATGTTTTCAACAACATGGCTATCCTATGGGTACTGAGGCTCAAGTTGAAGATCCTGAGTTACCCTCTTCATGCTGCAAGGTACAGGTCTTCAGCACCTGTGGGCTAATAGCATCAGGCCCACTATTTTTGTACAGTAAAGTCTTTTTAGCTCTGTGATCACCTGGTCCTCTGATACTCAAACTATTAGCCTCTGCTTTGATAGCTGAGGTGGGAGAGTGGACAGTTTTTGTTTATGCCATGTGGCCCAGATGTGATTGTGTACCTTTCTTCCCCTATGTTGAACAGTAGAGATTGTGGGGGGGCAGACAAGGTATGGATTTTGCAATCCAGGAGGGCATCTTCCCTTTGCAAGTGTGGACCACATTGCTTGTTTGGTGCATGTTATCAAACCTATCAAAGATAATAATTCTTGGCATCCTTTTCCTTTGACGCCATAAATACCTTCTTCCATTACACAATTCAATTTATGTTCTAATCTGTTTTGTACTATCCTTATAAATAGCTTATAATCATTATTATTCAACATTACTGGCCTCCAATTGTTAATTTATTCTTCTCCCCTTTTATACATATAAATCTCATAATGACTCTACATATTTCTACGTAATACTGTAATACTATCATATAAACTTTCATTGAATACTTCTATGAATTTTTTTTTCTGAGATTGCATAAAATTCCTATACATTAGATATCATATGCCATCTGGTCCAGATGCTGAACTTGTATTTATTTCCTTCATTACCGTTTCTAAATCTATAATTGTAATTTGTTTTCTAATTCTTTATTTCTTCTGTAAACTGCTTTACTCTCCATTATTTTTTCTTTAGTTTCTCTCTTTTTTAAAATTTCTTTAACACACCACTAAAATATTCGTAATTTTTTTCTCTTTCAACTTTTCCATTTTCATTTCTCTCATTATGTCTCTATCTTCAGTTACTTTTTTACTCAAATATGGCAATACCACTTCCTTTTTACCTAGTAAATATTTTTGTTTCTATATTTTAATTATTTTTGATTATTGTGATAAATCTCTTCTTCTTTTCTAAAATATTCCTTTTCATTCCTATCAAGAGTGTATAAAATACATTTTTGTATTTTTCTATATTCTTTTTTGTCAGTTTGTCTTTTTTCTTTTCTCCCAGGTTAGATAAATTCTTTTATATTTATCTTTAGATATTCTCCATTATATTGTTGTAACTTCTCAATATTTCTCATTCCACTCTTTTTCATTAATTCTCTTTATTCCTTTCCCAATTTGTATACGTTCTTTATTCTCATCTATTTCTATCCATACAGCAAAATCATCTGAAAAATCTATTTCTACTACTACTTCTATTACAATTCTTATAGTTTTAGATAACAAAAAATAATCTATTGATGCTTTCAATTTTCCTATTCTATATGTACTTTTATTCAAATTCCATAACTCTAAATTCCCACATGTTATTATTTCTTCCATTACTTTCTTATCTGATCTGTCTTTTTGCTTTTTACATCTCAAATCACAATTAAAATCTTATGGTATTATCATATCCATATTTGTTAATACTTAGTTTAGTATTTCTTGAAATACTTACATATCACATAGGCATATATTGCTATTTATCAATAAACTTTCCCTTCCCACCTAAAGTTCACTAGCTTTCTAATTTAACTAAAGTATAATCCTGAATTCTTAATCCTGTAATGTATAATATAGCAATCACTGAACATGTTTATTTCCCAAGTTCCATATTATATCTCCTAATGAAAAAGTCTTTGACTGTTCTTTTTCTTCTTTATTTAAACTCGATACCATACAGTGCTATTATACCCACCTATCAACCCAATCCTTCTTATTACATTTTTATACTATTAACATTGATAGATTTTTATGAGTATTTGCATCCCTTCTCTTTAAATTGCAATACATTAATTTGTCCAGTTCCTTTCTTTTTTTTCTGTTTTCAGTGCTAAATCCTGAAATTTTCTTTTCCTGTCTTTAACACTTTTTTCAATTACACTTTCTAACCATTTTCCAACCTATATCTTCTTCATCACTATCTTCTGTTTCACTTTCCCTCTCACCTTTAATTTTGTGTATACTAATCACATTTTCTTCTTGATTTGTATCATTACTCTCCCTTTTATCTTTTTGTTATTCATCCTGTTGCAATTGTTCTTTATTATGCACCTCTTCTTTATGTTGTCCTTCTACATGATATTCTAAACTCTTCTTCTTCTAAAGCCATCCATTGTGCTATCTGTTTGCATTTATAGCATTATTTTTCACATTTTCTAGCATCATGACCAACCTCCCCACAGAAATAAAATTGCTTTTTATCAAAACATGATTTTATTGTCTCCAGTACTGAACAACAGCTCTATCACCATCAACATTAATCATACTAGGAACATACCCAAGTTTTTCCATTTTCCATTTTCCATTTTCAAAATCACATTACAATCCCAAGCCCCTATCCAAAGTCCTGTATTATCAAGTCATTTAGAAATTACCTTCACCTCTTTACAAAGGCCCTCTAATAAATATTTGTAACATTTATTCTTATGGTTTCTGTCAAAAATGATATATACTTTTTTTGCGTTTCAGTATACTTATCCCATGGGTATGCTTCTTTTCTCTTTTTCATATTCTCCCAAAAATGCTTCTAACATTTTAGCAGTCTCAAAGAAAATGTCACAGTATGTCTCATTTTATCAAAGTAAAAGATCTTAACTATTGTGCCTTAATTCCTAAAGGCACAACAATCTTGTCCCGTATTTCATTTCATTCCATTTCTGATTCCTGTTTATTCTGAATTCTTACTTCATACTTCTTTCTTTCAATTTCTTCTGTGTTTTTTCTCCCTTCTGTCTTCCTTCTGTTCACTGACCACTTCTGCAAATGATCTTTTCTTCAGTTCCTGTCCATCTTCCACATTGATTCTTTCTATTATATCTCCCTGTGATGTATCTTTCCTTGTCTCAGGTTCACTCTGGTTTATATGTTGTTCTAATATATCATCCCCCAACACTCCCAACTGGAGGGCTATAATAAAGACTTCTTCCTCCTCTTGCTCCTCACCCCTCAATTCTCCAAACAAATTTATTTGAAATACATCTTCTATATCTTTTATTCAATCTCCCTCTCCCTTCTCTAGAACAACTCTCTACTCCTCTGCTTCAAAAAAAAAAAAAAAAAATTCTAAGAGTGAGCATTTACCTCTACTTGATACTCCTCCATCACTATATTTTGCGTGCTGTTCTCCCAGCCACCACCATGCCAGGAACAGAATGGACACATGCACTCCTCAGTTGCACACGTCAAAAGTGTTGTAGCGGTAGGGAGGTTCCTCAGTGTTCTGACCAAATTTCCTTTGTGAATATAAGTACTATGTTGGTTCTCCCCATAAGGAGGCCACCAGTCTAGTGGGACTAACTCAGTTAACAAGGAATAAATAAATGTAAACAAAAATAGGGCAGCAATCCAAGACTCTTCTTTTCTTCTTGTAAAATATTAACTGTCTTCTGCTTATAGCCTCTTTCTAGATTTATCCTAGATTTAATAATTCTGTCATAAACTCAATATCTTTTGTCACAAATGTAGACAGTATAAGACCCTATCGCTTAATAATATTTTTCTTAACAAAGTTTGAATGCACATGATTGGCATATTACTATGTAATCACAAATGTGTCCCTTCTGTATATATCTGACTCATAGGTTTATAGGTTATTGCTAGGCATGCAGTCCAGGAAACTATTGAGGAGCTTAGCCCAATTTCCCAGATGCCTCAAAAAACCTTCTGGTTAAGTGACTTGCTCTACATAACAGAGCAGGCAAATGAAGGCTGAAGGAATTGGATTCTGTACTATGGGAAGCAGCTTTAACAGCCATACACTCACAACTTTGATTGTCAAAATTAATCAAAACTCTGATTGTTAAAATTAAGTTCTCCCTAAATATCTCTCCCAAAAATGCACACTGATGTCCATTGAATATATATCAAAATAAACTACTTCAAAAGTGGACCTTAACTAGAAAAGTAAAACTAACACAACTTATTATGCTGACCATGGAAGGAATATGCTCAGCCTGAGATATGCTGTATAAGTTTCATTAAAATGATTAAACATTTTGAGCTCTTTTGTTTGTAAGGTATTACCTTCGAACATCTTCAGAAAATGAGTTATCTGTAAATATTGTTTGTTTATAAATTGTAAGTAAAGCTGAGTACAGACATCACTTCCTGTTGGTTCCATTTAAGAGCACTTTTGATGTTTAGGTTTCCATTGAGCCAAGGGAGTGTGTCTGCTCTTAGTAAAATTTGCCACTTAAGTTCTTTAACCTCGAGTAATGGATTAACATTTTTGAATAAGCTAGTGACACCATCTATGGCCAGAAAATTTTAGCCAGTGAAATCAGAGCAGCTTTGGCTATGTACAGCCATAGCATTCTTAGGGTCCCGGTGCCATATCACTTGCCGGTGCTCTTTGATTCTTTCTCTGAGCTTTATGGTAGTCTTTCTGATATAGTATGCTTCACATTTGGAGCATACACTGAGGTAGAATACATTTTTGGATTCACGGTTGAAGTGATTTCTGAGTTTGATGGTGTAATTTGGGGCTTTGAGGTGCAGGTTATCAGTGGCTAATATGTAGGGGTGCCACTTGCAGTATTCACAGTAGTGCATGCCTGCAGGAGCAATGATAGTGCCTCTTTTGTGTCTGAGGTCTGTCTCAAAGGTGTCTTTAAGAGACCTGGATTTCTTGTGGGTGAAATAGGGGCTGTTTCCGAGCATACAACTTAGTTCTGGGTCTCCCTGTATTATGCGCCAGTTTTTTTGGATTGTTTTCCTGATATTGGCTGCATTGAGGCAGATGGGCAGGGGGAAACAGGGGTGGCTGTCTGCTGCTGCTTCATCTGATTTCAGGTTGAAACCATGTCTGAGAAAGAACAGGTGTTTGCAGTCATGGTATGTTATCACTTGTTCTAACTGGGCATATGCAATGTGGGCTGGATAGTGCCTTTCAAGAAACAACTCTTTTGGGGGTGGATCCTAGATGGCCAACTGAGAGCAATGAATTTTGAGAGCTCCATAAACTAGTATAATAATATAGGAACATTTTGTTATTTTCAAGTTTAAAATGTCAGAAATCTATAGATAAACTACTAAACTGCATAAATATCAATTGTGGTGGAGATATACAAACATTTTCCTGTCAAGTAACTTGGAGATATATTGAGTCACTGTAAATGAACAACTCAATGGGCAGGATTCATGAAGGCTTGCTTGGAGTGTAAGAGACGTGCAACACTCCATGCAAGCCTCGCGATCCAGGAACAGCCCTAATCTCCGTGTAAGAGACCAGCTAAAACGTCTCTTACACGGACTGGGCGTGGACATGCTAAATACCTCACTTGCATCTGAAAGGTATGCAGATGAGGTATATTAGCGATCCACGAAGCAGAAACCAGTCCGTGTAGGAGACGTTTTAGCTGCAGAAATGTACTCAGCTGACAACTGAGTACATTTCTGCAAATTCCACAACGGAGCAATGTCAGCTCCAAATAAAGGTTGCATATGACTCAGGCAGCATGCCAATGGCCAAATATGTGGCCATTGGCAAGATAACCCAATGCAAAAATATTACAAATATATATATTTTTTTTTCGGCGATCGCCGATGTTTAAACCCAGCGCAGCCCCGCGCAAACGGGCTGCGCTGTATAAAACCACAAAAAAGAAGGTTATAAACCCACAAATGTGGGTTTCATGCAATACATGGAATGACAATGCAGGGACCAGCAGACCAAAACCAACATGGCCACCGTGTAGTGGTTGCTAAGGGGGGAAGCTGAGTCTAAGACATGTAACTAAGCATTAGTAGGCAATCTCATGTAAATGAGGGTTCGGATACTGAATCTCACAGTCACATACCAAATGAGCACAGTCTGAGTAGTGTAAGAGATACAAAAGGGGGAGGAATAGAGTAGGAGATAGGTGACATCATAGGGGGGAATGGTAGAAAGAAATGCAGTTAATTGGAGGCCAGTGTAACATGACAGATGACAGGCACAGATCATGGAAAGAGGTGTGCCACTAGATAAGTCATGGAAAGTCAAGAAATGGAAGGTGTACACTGTTACCTACACCAAAGTTTCTTGCTGGCCGTGCATGCGCATGTGTGTGCGCCAGGAAGCGCGAGTAGGACAAGGTGCACGCGTGTAAGGCAGTGTGAGCATGTGGGAGCGTGTTGGGAGATGTTTAACACTGTTTGAGCAAGTGTGCGCACGTGTAAGGCAGTCTGAGTATGTTGGAGGCTGTTGGCAGACGTGTAACAGTGTTTGCGTGGGTGTACGCGCGTGTAAACCGAATAAGTCGATTCTGAACCGTGTAAGCACGTGTGCGTGCGTGTAAGCCACTGTGAGCGTGTTTCAGATAGTATGCACGTTGCTCCCCCCTGAGGAAACAGAGAGGAAAAAGGAAGCAACAGAATTAATAGGAAGCTAGCAGGAATAACTGCTGAAGCTAGCAGGTGAAAATAATTAGAAGCAGGCAATTACACAGGCAGAATAGTAGCCCAGCCCAGCACTTAAAACTCTGCAAACAGTAGTGCAGGATGTTTCCATTAAGAGACACTGCAAGACAGGAGTAAGCTAATAGAAGTGAAAACTGAAAAAGCTTCACTCAGAGCAGAAATGTTAGGGGCTGCCATAGCTGTCATAATGAGACATAGGCGACTTGCTGAGGGTGGTGACAATGCAGATGGTGCCAGACAACCCACAGTGAGGAGACGTAGAAGAGTGTACAGGCCCAGGGTCACCTACCACGGGTTACATGAGCTGGAGATAGTAGAGCACTATAGAGTGGACAGAGAGCTCCTGCAGCAAATTGTTGAGCTGTGCAGGCCATGCCTCACACACAGAACCAACAGAGGGGAACCCATCCCAGTGGAAACCAAGGTATGTGTTGGCCTAAGAATACTAGCAACAGGTACCTTCCAGAGACCAACTGGCGATATGATGGGGATATCACAGGCGTCAGCCTCCAGGGTACTACACCAGTTCCTGGATGCCATGTCAGCACATGTATATTTCCCCAATGCCCGTGAGGTATTGGCCAGCAATATGCATCTCTTCCAGCAAATAGCGGAATACCCTGAGGTACTGGGTGCAATAGACTGCACGCACATACGCATCAAAGCACCAGCCGGTGAGCGGGGTAGGGCCTACATTAACCGCAAGGGCTTCCCCTCCATCAACTGCCAGGTCATGTGTGATGCCCAGGGCATAATAATGAATGTGTGTGCTGGCTGCCCCGGGAGTTATCACAATTCCCACATCTGGCATTTGATGCAGCTTTACCAGACATTTGCCAATGGGGACATCCCACACGGACACCTAGTGGGGGATGCAGGTTACGCACTGGAGCCATGGTTGATGACACCCATCAGAAACGCACACACACCTGAACAGGAATGCCATAATGAGGCACACGCACAAACACGTAATGTAATAGAGCGTGTGTTTGGGCTGCTCAAGTCACGGTTCCGGTGTCTGGACACATCTGGTGGAGCCTTGCAGTACACACCAACTACATGTACCCAAATTGTCATGGTATGTGCTATGCTACATAATATGATCTTGCGAAAACAGCTGCAGCAGTACCAGCATAGGGCCGGGCCAAACAGCCCCCCACCATTGCCAAGGCCATCACAGGCAGAGCGTGACTCGGAGGAGGAACAACCTGAGCCTGCCCCAGTAGGCAGAAAGAGGCATGCCCAGTATGCCCTGGCCTTGGCAAAGAGGCAACGCATAGCACATACACTGGCTCAATAGGAACCCTGGGAATGATACCCCTCTCTGACTCACTCATATAGTAACAGGGATGCCTAACATGACACAACCTGCTCGCAAACATGTACAGGGAGTGTAGTATGTGCATCCGACAGAGGCAGCCCTGCAGCACCACCTGAGGCATGATTGCCATGTGTTAAGCAATATAACACCATCTAGTATATGCAAACATGAAGACCCTGCCTAACATCTCACCCTCACCAAGCATGATGCCACACTATGAAGACAAGAAGATCAAGTACAATAATTGGCTGAAGTAATGCAGTCAGTCAAAGGGGAGCCAATGTGTTACAGGCTGGGAAGATATGCAGAGTGTGACATGATGCACCACCTGCTAGGGGTGGCGTGCACCTATCATGCCATGCCCCATGGATACTGGCAAAGGCTGTGAGTACCCACAGCATGCCCTGAATAGGTAAGTCTCAAAACACAAACCCAACCTCATAGGTTCTACAAGGGATAGGAACCTAGATGTAATACTACCCCATGACAGATGTATAAACAGCAAGATGTGTGCAGTGTAAACACACACAGTAAGGAGAATGTAGATACCAGTCCTGTAATAGAGAACTGGGCAAGGCTCACATCAGCACCCTAACACTACCAGGTCACACCTCATACTGTGCTGTACAGCCGCAAAACATCGAACAAGCTACAAAAGGAGGGTGACTAGCAAGAAATGGCAAGCATAACCACACCCCCATGTTGGTACCACAACAAGAAGCAGCATGGAATATCCATGGTCAAATACCAATGGCTAAAACTGCCTCACAGTATATAGCCTGCTGCAGACCACTGTCCTAATACCAGGAACAGCACTTGGCCTATGTCGGAATACATGAATATATCAAGCCCCCCAAACCACATTATATTGCTCGACTGAAAATACCCAGACATACACCGGTAGCATTGTACTAGCACCAACACAGTAGGAGAAAATTACCCATATTCCATAAACCAAAATGCCCAGGAACAATTTACTACTCCCACAAGAGGGGTAAGCATACTGGAAGTGATAATCAGCAGCATGTGTACTGGATGGCAAGATGAGAAGTGTACCCCTCACTGGTAAGACCAGACCATAGAGTAATCACACTGGATATACACACCCTGACCCCAGTCCCTGGCCAGAATACCACAGTGAAAAACATGTGTAACGTATAGGTTGCAGCCCTCAAAACCGATGTTGAATCCACAAAAGGCCCTGTGCAAGTGCAGAATATGGGACACACCACAGAACATGTTATACAGGCATTCCATGAACACAGCCAGGAATGCTTGGAGTATGCAATCACAAATAACAACAACACACAATGCCATACACGCAGGCATCTGGCATGCTGGCCTCCAGCCATTACCAAACCATGCAAGAGAATGAGGAAGTTACCACATGATAGAGCAAACATTAATCACTGACCAGTAGTATGGCAACAACATATGTCCACACATACAATCCACTAAGTCCAGCACAACAAGTATAATCTATGAATCCAGAGGCAATGTGATGCCAGTACCAAGTACACAGACAACCACAACACCCCCCAATAAATACAAACATATGTGATAGATGCATCCATGTATCCAAACCAGAGGTTGAGCTCCAACAACTCAGTACTGTCAACACTTGTCAGGAGGAGAAGGTAACCACATACACCACAAACCCAGTCCCACATAGACCTACCACAACTGTAAACCAAACACATAAACACAGACAAATATTCCCAGAGGCCTCAATTACAAACACACCACACCAACAGAAGCCTCCAAAGTAGATCATAAGCAACCACAACCTTCAAACATAGCACATGCAATGAATAGTACGCAAAGCTGGTGTGCCAAACAGTCACAGGCCCAAAGGAGAAACAACATGCCTGATACAGTCGTAATAGGTGTCTGTATAGGCAGACACACAGCTGTCCCACTCACCAGACTGAACAAGGGAAAGGGTAGAGTAAGCTGCTTGTAGTATGCAGGTCACCCCAAAGCAAGCAGAAATATGATGCACTCAATGTCCATGCTGGTGTGAATTACCTGAGATGTACCTCCCTGGTCAACATCAAATGAGACATGGATGATCCCTCTGAGTATGAATCCCAGGGCGGGATGACACTGGCTGTGTGCAGCATCCAAACCTCACCAAGAATGATGCCACAGTACAAACACAGAATGCTCATGTTTAACAGCTGGCACAGTTACAGCTGTCAGTCCAAGAGGGTGTAATGTGTGTCTGCTTGAGATGTCAAGCATGACAAGCCATGCTGCTGTTACAGGTATGGCTGTCAGCTGTCACCCATGTGCATCTGGATACTGGATAAGGCCTATGCCGCCTCCATAGAGCCGTATGTAGGCAAGGCCAAAAAGACTACCCACCACCCTAGAAAACATAAGTGGTAGGAAACATAAGGGTAATGCTGACCAATGCCAGATGTGTAAACTGCAATATGCATGCCCCTAAGGCACTTCCCATTATGGAGAACATTGATGCCTGTCCAGTAACAGAAGCCTGCTGCAGGCCTAGTGATAGCACACCAGCACTACTAGGCTATACCACATACCATGTGTTATGGCCCCAACACCTGCACCAAGACATCAAAGGAGGGAGAGTATCCATATGCAGCACAGACACCCATATAGCCAGGTAACTGACAATGCACAAAGCAGCAGACACCACCCATGTGCACATAACTGTAGTCAAAACTGCTGTACAGTCTGTAGCATGCGACAGACCACACTCTCACACACAAGAACCCCACCCAAACATCCGAAGACACTGGACAGTATGAATGTCCCACCAAATACCAGACAAGGTACACAAAGTACCACATAGGTGTCAAACCATTATGTATGCAAGGAGTCATCAGGGACCTAGGGACACAGGTCGACATTAATCTGTCATGTGACAGCCACAATGCCAATGTGGCTATGAAGACTGTAGATACTGGACACCGTATCATGAAAAGATTCACATCAACATCAACAGAGGTCACTGTGCTGCTGTACTGTTCCCTTATCAGACCCATAATCTAGTACAATGACTCATATGGGATGTACCATACGTGACACCTGCAGCGGTTCAGAAGACCTCATAGTTACCCCACCAACAGGATAAAGGGTGTGAAATATATGTCATATGCTGCCTGGCTGTAGACACCCCAGCTGACTGCAGTCACACACTGCCTACACAGAGGCATTGTATGTCTGTTGTACCAGGCCATGTCCAACACAGGAGTAATGGACATGCCACACCACAGGAAATCAAAGCCATTGGAGCTGTGAGAGTCACAGATGTCAACCTCAACACATAATGAAATAAGATGTGCTGGAGGGACAGATACATAACCCATAGGCTCCCCACACCCAGAAACAGGATCCCAATCCATGGTAGGCAGAGCCCCTCACTGACACCCCTCAACAGGAATATTGCCAAGTGGATGGATGACCGCACATGTATACTGGGGGTCCCCACTGTGTCACGACCAGACAGAGGCACGTGAAGAACCTCATAAATGGCCATAATTGAACATAGCAAGGGGTGGTGAAAGACACTCACACTCTAGCTAGACTTACTAATGGCCTAGGGTGTCTAGCCTACTATGAACCCATGGACCTATGAAGATACAAAACGTACAGGACACTATGGATAATCACAAGGCATACCCAACTGATGGTAGGAACCATGTTGGGCATCCATAGATATGTTCTGAATCACACAGATATTACAAACAACATACCAAACACACACACATATTGCTAACATACAACCTGTCAGGTGCAGTGCAAACACCCCCCCCCAAGTGCAAAATACCTATCCCAGCAGATGGTCCCCTGACATTGCAGATGCTGAGGTAACAGCCATCATCTGCAAAGCAGAACACACAGCAGCAAAGGTATGTAATGGTGTCCTGTGCTGACGCCAACATGGACCCCAAGAGTAATGGAATGCAAAATCACACTACTGGCCAATGTCAGCCTTACCACAGGATATGTACCCAAAGAGCAGTGTACAACAACAGTGGTCCATCACAACAAAGGTGTTGCCTGAATGGATACTCCAAGCTACCACCCCAGGATCCTGACAAGCTTGTTCTGCACAGCTATGGAAAGGATCAGTATGTACCGCAGACAGAAGGCTAATGTGGACCTACTGATACTGGACCCTACACACTGTGGCTGTTGTAACTGCAGAACCGGCCCCTAAACATGTCTGACCCATTTGAAGCAGTCATTAAGGTCATTGATGAGGGCTATGTGGTCCACACAGTGTAGCTGGACCGTGCACATGCTTCTAGACAATACCGTACGTGTTCAGTATGGATATGTTCACCAGCTTAAATATACACCCCTATGTCAGTAGAGGGGTTGCAAAGCAGACCAAGGACAGAACTGACATGGTCAGACATGCCGCATCCATGTCAGACTACAAAGCGGATTTGAGTGGCATCCCACAAGGCCTGGTCTTGGCCCCCCCACCCCCGTTCTGTATACATGTCCCATAGGTATAGGTCAACATGGAAGGACTGTGACTGAGCATGTATGCAGAGGAGTACAAACAGCCCACCATATCCGACCCCCAGCTGACACAAGCAACCCACAAAAGGGCCACCTACAAACAGACAACTGTAGCCATAGCCATGTCAGCAAGCTAATCGCAGAACTGTGTATAGACAAACACCGTGGATATACAGTAAGTGCCCACAAATTACCACAGAGGTGTTAACCCATGAGTTACCTAACATGTAATGTGAGACCTGGTTACAAAAGGTGATAAATATCCTGCACTGGACAAACATGTGTCTGTAGTGTTCGCAGAAACATGTACCATATACCCACCCAAACATGAAGGCTGGCAGATGTAGATAAGGGGAACTCACTCTGGCTCTGCGGCCATCCTCCATCAGCATCACAACTGACTACAATAGCCCCTGTGGGATATACCGCAGCAGACACCTCCATCAACTGTAAGGTCCACAACAGTACCCCACCAGGGGTAGCAAAGAGCATGAACAGATGCCATGTGTTGCCTGAGTAAACAAACTGCAGCCCCACACACCGCCATCCTTCCCAGCTACAGGAAAGCTGTGCCTGATGTATGAAGCCATGTCCAACCTGGAATGAATGAACATGTTGCACCTTGTACAATTTGAATGGCAGTGAGCTATGCACATGAGAGACCTGAACCCCAGCACTGACATACATAGGACAAGCTGTACAGAATGATCCATGACACAGAAGGCACCCCCACACTTCAGTAAACTCCTGGTACAGGTCAGCCAGAGTGCCACATATTGACACCCCTCAAGAGGCATCCTGATGAGTGTATGGGAGATGGTAGGCTACCCTGGGTATCACTGTTATGCCAGAGGTAGACAGAGGCACAGTATACCAACCATGACATATGTAATGGCAAACTCCAGTTACAATGTGTGTCGAAGGACAAACACACCCTGTGACTACCATCAGAAATGGCCTACGGAACATCGCTAGTGTTTGCCAATGTCCACCCATGTTGTGGAATACACTAGCAATGTTGGACGAGCCTGATGTAGGTAGTCCATATTTGAACATATTGCAACATGGTCATATGTGCACAACTGGCCCCTACACAGTCTGTTGTGCTCACTATGAAGATGTCAAGCAGTGATAGGACTAAAGCCCAGGATACTGTCCACCACAGTGAACGTACTGAACCAGTACACGATATGGTACTACAGTGTTAGGTCATTATGAAAGTATGTTGAGAACTGTCTGCAAAGTATCCCATGCAATTCCTGCAGGCACAGTATAATCCCTGTTGTGGCAGACACGAAGCAGTTGGCCAGTTAGTACACAACATGACACCCAGCACACAATCATAAACGTGCGATAATGTCGAAGGTCACACACACCCAAATATGTGGTGGACTTCAGAGTGCAACATATGGAAAGCTCACATTGGGCTTGCACACTTTGATAAATGAGGCATATGTCAGACAACATGCCATGGAAAGGCTGAACTGGGCATGCTCACACACTTAGGCCATATCTCCGTGTAGCAGTTGGCCACACATATCTGGTATTTGTACGTGTCAGTCCAGGAACCAACCACAACACAGCAATCAGCCCAGTGCACATAGTAAATGACCACAGAGACATAAGTGATATAGTGGATCGCCGTCATATGCAAACATCTGCCACAGATGCACAAGTTGGTCATAGGAACAGGGAATGCTATGGCAATAAAGCCCTGCAAACAGTAGAACAGCACAACAAATATTGTGCATCCGACAATTGAACATATGAGTGTAGAGGTCAATACTAGGCTTCTTGCCCCAGGGAATGACAGCTCAGCCAGAATGTGCTTGGCATCTGCATCCCCAGGATAGTAGGCTACTGTGCCACTGTAAAGTAGGTCACAGAAGGCAACATGTGAGGCTAGTGAGCTGTGCCTCTGTCAAGCAGGGGCACCGTGGAGGTCTCAGGGATTGAATGTGCTAAGCCACAGCCATGTTGTCAGTGTGTGCTGTGAGAGGGTTGCTGAGGATCTCTGACAGTAGGTGTCCATCAATAACAGACTGAGGGGAGCGCTATCTGCATTCTCTGGACGATTCCACTGTCAACACTGTGTTGTAATGAGTATGTGTGAATGAAGTGCCATGCTGGAACTGTCCACAGATGTCCTCCCTCTGTGGGCTACAGCTCTGCAATGTATTAGGTCACTCTGTCTGTTGAACGGCGCATATATGGCTGGTGTACAGCTGACAGGTGTCTTGTTGTGGAGCAGTCATGGGTATATGTGGGATAGAATGACCAATGCAAACTGTACACATGCTCATAGGATGCAATTGTCAAGGATTATGCTGAGTGGCCAGTATAGTCATCCAGCATGGGTCCTCTGAAGTCATCCACCCCAGTCTACACAAGTGTAGAGTCTGCTTGTGCTAAACACAGTTTGTGTGCAGTGACAACCTTGCCTGGGGGTGGAGATGAGATATGGATGTCCAGGGAAAGGTGGGTATGGTCAGATATCAACAATGGTAGTCTACCTCTGGTGTGGAACAGTGAGTACCACGTTGCAGATGGACAGGTGCAATATGTATTCACCCATGTGGCTGTGGTGTGTGGTTCTGTCATAGCACATGGACCCACAATTTGTAGTGGCTGTAGGGTAAAGTGGTAGAGGCCTGAGTAGTTCTCACACACAATATGCCTTTACCTGATGTTAACAACTAGAATGGTGTATGTGAATACCTGCATATCCTTGCACTGTTCCCAGGGAAGCTAAGTGTGTGTCCTGGATGTGGGTGTGGTGTTCTGCACTGGTTGTGTTGTGTGTTACAGGTCCTGTGGTCCCAAAGCATGGTATAGAACATAACCTGCCAGTGCGATGTGCATATCTGACCCTGACGTAGGTGGCTGCAAATGCATATATATGCTATCCCCCACCTGACAGGTAGTACTACATCTACATACCTCTGTGGAAATAAAGATGTCAGCACCCTAGAAATACTACACGTGCAGAACAGATGCCCAGTAATTCGGATAGTGCGCTCTGCTAATGCGTCTCCCTTAAGTGTCATAATATAGTTAGGTAGGGGTTCGAATCCTGCAAATGCTCAGTGTGGGTGAGTGGGGTCTGTGTGTGTGAGGGAAATGTCCCTGTTGGCAACTGGGAGAACACACTACAGGATGCACACTCCTCTTTCTAAACACAGACGATGTCAACACCCTATAAGTACAGCAGGAGAAGGGAAGCCTCCCAGTAATGCGAATAGCGCGCTCTGCTAATGCGTCCGTCTCGAGTGTCATAACATAGGTAGGTAGTGGTTTGAATCCTGCAAATGGCAAGTGTGTGTGTTTGGATGAGGGGGGTTACTGTGTGTGTGCAAATTTGTGTGTGGGAAATCCCCCTTTTGGCAACTGGGAGAACACACTACAGGATGCACACTCCCCTTTCTAAACACAGATGACGTCAGCACCCTATAAGTACAGCAGGAGAAGGGAAGCCTCCCAGTAATGTGAATAGCACACTCTGCTAATGCGTTTCTCCTGAGTATCGTAATGTAATTAGGTAGGAGTTTGAAACCTGTAAATGGCATGTGTGTGTGTTTGGATGTGGAGAGTTTGTGTGTGTGCATTTCCGTATGAAAAACATGTTAGTTTTGGCAATCAGGAGATCACACTACCTGATGCACATTACCCTTTCAAAATACTGATGTTGTCAGCACCCTATAAGTATAGTCAGAGAAGAGGAACTATGTAGTAAACCGAATAGTGCGCTTTGCTAATGCATCTCTCTCACGTGTCATGACTTAGTTAGGTAGGGGAATGAATCCTGCAAATAGCAAGTGTGCATATGTGTGTGTGGGGGTAGTAGGGTGGGTGTAAATGCAAGTGTGAGCACACAGATCCATTTGGCAAATACTACAATACACCAGATGCTGCATACTCCCCCAGTAAACACAGGGGATGTCACCACACTATCAGCACAGCCAAACAGGGCTAGTTGGCTAGTAATGCCAATAGTGTGCTCTGCTACTGTGTCTATTACCATTGTCAGAGTACAGATACGTATGTTTTGGAAACCCACAACTGTCACGTGTGTTTGTGTCACACAGTATGACCTTGTGTGGGTGTTTGTACATAACAATGCATGCCATTGCCTAAACCAGCAATGGCATTGCACACATGATGTATGTGTGTGACACATACACATAAATACCTGTGACCTGCAGTAGTTACCATGTCTGACACATGCTTCAAGTGGATAAATGGTATTTGCAATGTATACCAATATGACTGTGTCTTACTGTGCAGGGTCCGCACGTGGTATGTCCCTATACAGTGTGGGTGTCTATGGTGAAAAACCTACAGCAGGGGATACACATCTGGTCTGGGCCATATAGTGTACATGTAGTCGATGTACAGGTGCTGCATGTTCCCACCTGTTGTGGTAGTGGTAACATGTCATTCCACTGCAATTCGGTGACCACATGCTGTGAACCCTTCAACTAGTGTGTTGTAGCTACAGTAATGCTCACACACAATGTTTGGCTGGATGCAGTCTGGCCATATAAACACAGTTCTTGAGACTGTCATATTGCCAGTGTTGTTATGGAGGATAGGTGGTCTTCCTGTGTATGGGAGGGTTGTGTGTGCCAGGCTATGAACCAGATGGCAGTCCGACACACTGTCAGCTGCACATGAGTAGGCTCTGATGGTTTGTGCTGTGCCAACAACCTGGAGGTGTGTGTATCTGTGTTACCTTGGGATACCACCCCGCTATCCATGTGTGTTACATGTGTAGGGGACGACAGGCATGGTATGGGGCATAACCTGTCAGTGATGGGTAACACCTGTGAGCCATGAATCATGAATCTGGTACTGCACAGACATTGCAGTGCACCGTGCTGAGGGCAGTGTCTGGTGCATGCATCTTCCGGTGTACACTGCTGTTGTTGTGTAGCAGCACTGTTAGTGTCCTAACCTGTGTGATACCCAAGGAGGTCGCTATGTAAACCATGTCCTGCTGCATAAGGCAGTATGTGTGTACCAAGGAGCTTTGCCATTATACATCGGGCCATGGATGTCACGTGCAAGATGACCCTTGCACATCATTTTGGCTTCCCTAGCATGTAAGCACACATTGACAGCCAGTGGATACCCTATGAATGACAGTGGAGACTGAGCATAATGTAGACATACAACACCCTTCCCACATATAGTGGTAGAATACCTGGTGAGGGTATGTTGGCAACCAATATCAGGCTCATACTGGCCTGTGCCACATGCTGAGAGATCCATTCTATGTTCCCTATCATGTAGTCCAGGGAGGTATGTCTCAGGCAGCCATACTGGCATGGTCAATGAGTGAGTCATATCTGTCCATGCCTCTGACTGTCCTGTATGCATGTGTGCTGTGGTGGACCATAGTGCCCCTGAGGCATATCACTGTGACCTTCACCAGATACAGCCTGTTGAGTGGGACCCCAGTGCAGCACACAAGACAGGTACCTGACACGTCTGTAGCAGGTGTGTTGTGTAGCCCTACAGGCTGTGAGTGTGTGGCACAGGGGATGTGCATGCCATGTGTGGCATGTGCTCTGTTCCGACGGAACATATGCCTGTGTGCCAGCTGCAGAGGTGTGTGATGCCCAGGCAGGCTGCTATTCTGAGTCCCCACGTATGCCCCAGTGTGTTCAGCATGCTGTCAGTGTGTGTCAATGTCTGACTGGTATTGTAGTCACTGTAATATATTTTATTGATTTATTTATTTATCCATTTGTTGACTGGGATAGTCCGACTGGATGCATGTCCATTTCCAGGGGAGGCACGTGGAGACAAGCTACGAGGGTAGCAGATACAGCATTACATAATACTAGCATTACATATTACAAACAGATTATTTACAGAGATTACATAAGTAAGCAAGTCAAACATGTTCCACAGGTTAATGTTAGACCTGAGCACAAGTCAGGATTAAATTAAAATTACACAGTAAAGTGGTTCACAGATTTTACATATTCGAGTTAGCCAGGCTTGATACATTGACATAGCCAGTTAAGTGACAAATGTTGTTTGATTCTACTGTTAAATTGACCTAAGGTGGACAGTAGGGTAATATCAGCTGGAAGTGAGTTCCAGGATCTACTTACAGGGTTTGCAAAAAGGGAATCACCGGCTGTGTTATTAAACTTGCTAGTCTGAAGTAGTACTTTGTTAGAGGATCGAAGCGGTCTAGAATTGTTATAGGGGGTGATAATATTTGAAGTGCAGGAGTATTGTCTGGATTATAGAGGATTTTATAGGCCATAATCAGTTGGTTATACTGTATTAGGCTGGGTATTGCAAGCCAACCAAGCTGATTAAGATTGATGCAATGATGTGTCCTAAAAGGCAGCCCAATGGCAAACCTGGCAATGTGGTTGTAGCAAATTGAGTGTTTGTTAAGGACAGTCTTGTTCATATTCGAGAGTAGAGGGGATGCATACAGAAGGGTTGAAACAAGGTGTGAGCGAGCTATGGCACCTTTAGCTGGAGGGGCTAGGAAGGCTTTAATTCTGTAAAGTTTTCTATTGATGGCTTTGATAATCTGGTTAACATGTAGGTCACATTTCAGATTATTGTCTATGATGACACCTAATAGTTTCGGAGATGGGTCAGGGGAGATTATTGTGCCATCAGTTGATGTTATGGTAACGGTGAAAGTGGTAGACCTACGTGTTGGTGAAATAACAGCAGTTTAGTTTGATTGGGATTTAGGATCAGACGATGTTCAGAAAGCCAGTTTTCTATTGTATTAAAGGTGGTCTGGGTAGCTGACCATAACTCTACTGGAGATGTGGCTGAGCAGATCAGAGTAAGAGTATTCAGCATATTGGATACAGCTGACTTTTGGGATGACAGTATAAAGGTCGTTAATGAAGATGGAGAACAGCAAGGGCCTTAGTATAGAGCCTTGTGGTATTCTGAGGGTGTTAGGTAGAAGGTTAGAGAGTTTGTTCTGCCAGAGGCCAGCCTGCTGTCGACCATGCAGGTAGGATTGAAACCATTGGAAGGCTCCAGTATCTAGACAGTCTTTGCAGGGTGTGGAGTACAAGTTGGTGATCAACCAAATCGTATGCCTTTGAAATATCCAAAAAGACGGCTGCGGATATATAATTATTGTTGCAAGTATGGCTTATGGTGTTAGTAAAGGCTAGGAGGCCTGATGTAGTGCTGTGATGAGGACCTAAGCCATGCTGAGTGTCTGCCATAATGCGAGTTTGGATTAGGTGGTGCATGACTTGTCTATGACGAAAGTTTCCATAATCTTTGCTGGTGGAGAGAGTATAGCTATTGGCCTATAATTGGAGACTTCAGTAGAGCTGCCTCCTTTGTGAAGTGGGATTACATATGACATTTTCCAGATGGTGGGAAAGTTAGATTCTAACATGGTTCCTTTGATTACCTTTGAGACGGGGTAAGCAATAGCATCATCTGGTTTTGATAGGTACTCGGCAGGGAGTTGATCAGCAGAAAGTGTAGTGGGTTTCACTGTTTCAATCAAGGTACAGAGAAGTGAAGTGGCGACTGGTTGGCAGCTGGACGCAAGTAGTTTTCTAGGGGTGCTACTTTCAGGACCAGGGGAGCTAGGAGGTAGATGGCTAGCTAGGGCCTGAAATGTCTCAGTAAAGAACTGGTCAAAACTATCAGGAACATCTTCAGGGTATTATCAATAGTAGCAGCAGGGATTGGGGTTGACGTTTGTCCAGGATGTAGTATATATGACATGCCACCTGACAGGGTATGGCATTATTGGGTTCAGAGAGACCAGTCCCCAGATTGGCTGTATGGTGGCATCCCACACATGTGTTGTACGTTCCTGGCCAAGGGTGATGGCTGACTGCATACATGTGGCAGCTGTGACAATGACACATGACTCACATAAACCACAACTGGACCATAGAGGCGATTCACAGGTTACCTTTGCACATGCTACCCTAGTAGTGTGATTGCCATGGTGAGTACCAACACATAGGGCCAATGGGGAACAACATACTGAAGGTGTGTATGTGTGGGTGTACCGCTACTGTTTCATAGCACTGACATATATTACTGCACACGTGGGTAAATGCCAGGTAAGATGTGTGCAATGTGTCACAGGCAACGCACATGCGTACAGGACAGACAGTGACGTTCTGTCATGTGTAAAGTTGACATACGTATCGTACGCTATGCAGATGTCACTAGAAGTCTACAGAAGCACTGTAACTCTGCATTGCAGGTGTAAGCAGTGTTCCAGTGGACCCCAAGCGAACATGCATGCAAACAAAGTTACAGTAAACAGGGCTGGAAGTAGTGCATTATACAACAAAGAAGGGGTAACAATAACAGTAAGTAACAATGCAAATATGTAGGCATTATCAACATGTACCCAGGAATACGCAGCGCAGATGCCCATGGTAGAACTGATATTATGTCATACTTATTTGTGATTTGGATTACATTGGTACTGCACACATATCTACATGCACCAACATCCACATGGCATAGTCGTTGTGGGCAACTTGACACCATTACTGTACATGTCCACCATTGCATATCACTACTTGCGTTAGCTTTCCCCCTGTGCTACCCATGTATGCGACTATCTGTTGACAACCTTACCACCGGCATGCAATTATGTGCAGCTGTTATACTTTGGTATGTACTATGGGTGCAGATAACAATTCAGGACATTCATACAGTTACTGCAGCAGGCATGCTGGGATAAACACACAGTCATAGCAGCACACTGTACTGTTACCAACATGATACTACTAATACACTTCTATGTAGTCACCCTGTGCATCAGCAATGTGTTTACCTGTTCCCGCAATGATGTTGGAGATTGCAGGAGGTGGCACAGTGTCATCATATGCACAGGGTGTGGATTAGGTATGCCTGAGTCAGCCACTGATACCACCAATTGACATGTGTGTGTATGTGTGTTGGTGAGGGGCAGCACTACTGGGTGGGGCAGTGTTGGTGCAGTGTGTGCATGTATGTGGTTGCCCTAGGTGTTAACATTTCGCATGTGTGTATGCACGCATACAGTTCCACCTCATGGCTGCCATATACAGGGGTTTGTGGACAGCCACAGACTGCACCTGACAGGCCATACAGATCAGTGTCTGTGTGCACGGACACGGTACCTGTGCCTGGCAGGGGTGCTACGGACCGTATCCAGTACAAAGCCAGACTGGGTACTGTCATCAGAAGCGGGAGTGTGTTGACTGGACACAAGTCCCTGTTGGGACTGTCCAGAGCCATGTGCAAGTCGTCTCCTGGGGCGTTCTGATGACAGCACAGACCCAGCATTGCTGGGGCTGCTGCTGGCATTATGGGGGCATGCGCGAGCCTGTTGTCGTCCGCGCCGACTGCCAGCTGCTGCTGCCGGCATACGGCCACGTCGACACCGCAAACGCCCACCATTGCCCTGGCTCATGGACATCTGTTTGTGGAACTGCTGTAATATGTCCCCACAATGTCTGTCTATGACATCGGTGAAGTTACGGATAGCATCCGCAATGTCACGCATACTGTCTGTCATGGCTGTGCGACATGCTCTCAGCTCCCTCAGACCCAGTCTGGTGTACCTTTCCATACGTGACTGTGCCTGCATGACAGTCCGAAACATAGCTGAGGTTGACAGACCTCTTTGGGCACGTCGGCCAGAGGCAGTACGCCCACAGATGCTCCCACGAGAACCCATGGGCAACTGTCTGTGTGGTACCATCAGAGGACCCTGCCCATGGCTGCTGTGTGGGGATGCATGTGCCACAGGTACCACATTACCCTGGTCTATGCCCACTGTATGCTGTCCATCACCTAGGGACAATGGTGACAAAGGATGTACAGGCAGGATGACTGTGCGCAATGATGGGGTTGACAGCTGTGTACTGTCAATTGGCTGACCAATGGCAGACCCTGACACACCTTCCTGTACCATTACACAAATATCATCATTACCAGTAGCCGTGGCACAGGATTCAGGTTCCCTGCTGCAGGTCACCAGAGCAGCCCCAGAACCTGTGGGATGAAGACAGGAAACACAGTTTACTGTCTCCAGACATTGTTACCAGTGATGCACTTATACACACATGCACACATGCACACATGGACACATGGACACATGCACACATGGACACAGGCACACATGCAGACATGCACACGTGGACACATGCACACAGGCACACAGGCACACATGCACACATGCACACATGCACACAGGCACACATGCACACATGCACACATGCACACGTGGACACATGCACATGTGGACACATGCACACATGCACACGTGGACACATGCGCACATGGACACATGCACACATGCACACGTGGTCACATGCACACATGGGCACATGCACACATGCACACATGGTCATGTGTACACATGCACGCATGCACATGTGGACACAGGCACACATGCACACATGCACACGTGGACACAGGCACACATGCACAGATGCACACATGGACACAGGCACACCTGCACACATGCACACATGCACACATGGGCACAGGCACACCTGCACACATGCACACCCCGCAGTATACACACAGAACACTACTGAGTTACACTACTGTTACTAGCATTATCAGGACTATTATAGGTTATGTTAAACACACTCACCAGCATGGATGGCCTGTCTTGCTGTAACCCTGGAGGGACCTGCAGAAATGATGAGATTAATGTCAGTGGGCACAACTGTGCCATTGATATTGCATATGATACAGTGTACAGAACAGTCAAGTGTACATAAGGCATATTACCTGCATGCTCCATGTCGTGCTGCTGTGTGGAACCAGCCTCCATCATAATGCAGGTGTACTGCTGTTGGTGTTCCGGGGCTGGAGCCACAACACTTAGGAGTAGTCCCTCCAGTCTGGTGAGGGGGGGATGTGTGGCCACCCCACCTCCTGTGGCGACCTGTTGCCTGTGGATATCTGATGCACACTGCCGGACACTTCAGATTAAATCACTGCAGTGATGTCGTACCTGCTCATATGTCCTGTTATGCGTGCCAATATCATTTACCCTACGGACAAGGTCTTGCCACAGTGCAGCCCTCTCTTGCTGATTCTGACTGGTGCGGGAAAACAGGATGTCATACTCCCGCACCAGGCTTTGGTGGATCTCCTCATCTTCTGCCACAGAGTAGGTGGGGTTACGCTGTTGTGCCATCTCCCTGGAAGAGAACACAAACAGGATATCAACAGACCATGTCAGCATTATATGGCACACATACTATACATGATACTCATGTGTAGTGATATACTACTACTCCCATATGTTGCATGTGTGTGTGTCGTGGTGGATACACAGGTACATGGCCAGATATCAGTGCTCAGCCAACACCTGTGCAACAATACCTGCCACATTCCACACAACATAGTAGCATGCCCCATCGGTCAGCACACACTGACAGGTGCAATGCACAACCTCACTCTGGGGGTTCATCCCAAGGTACTGTATGTGGGACACCATCCACTACTGTGATGTGGACAGACGTTACTCGGCCTGAATATACATATCCCACCACCACCACCAGCACAGTAGACTACTTTGATATGTATGTGATTAGACAGTTATTCACTTGCTGGGACTGAGATGGTATCCATGCAACACACTGGGCCAGTGGAAGCCACAAGCCACACTGCTGACCCCTTTGCAAATGCTTACCACGGACATGCCACAGATTGCATTGAATTTGCACACACATTTCTAAACCAGACCCTATGCACAAAGGTTAGGCATCCTGTCCGGTGGACCCCAGACAGCGGCAGATTGTATAACAATAGCAGGAGACTACTGCAGGACAGACAACATTCACATTAAGGGAAGGCATCTGTGGTCAGCATTGTTACTATGCTACGGTCCATCATAACAACGGCCATGGCCTACTCTGGGAGGGAAATGGACACAAACACTTTGGATGACCACAAGGCCTTCTTCAGTTATGTTACACATATGGACCACATGCCTCAGATATGCTCTGTGTTAATCCACACCTACTTAACATTCACCAAACACACGGATATTGGCAACAATCTTGCAGACATGTTCGGTGCACGTATCCCCCCTCCTTCTCCCCCACCTTTAAAATATTTATCCCAGCTGGATGTAACCTCCCTATCATCTCACATGTCCAGGTGAGGGCCGCCCTCAGCAGAGAAGAACACACAGCATCATTGTGACCTCGTGGTACCCCTGGATGTGTGCTACCGGCACTCCGAGAGGACATACAACCGCATATAACACTGATAGTTTATCTTGGCTGTACTATAGGATATGTACCTGGACAGTGGCATACAGCAACAGTGGTCCCACATCACTAAGGGGGCACCTCGACTGAGCATGGGAATTACCACATCATATGCATAACGGGCCTAGTCTGATAAGCTATGGAATTATGCAGTATGGGATGCATATGCAGTGACATCGGGTACCTGCAGACACTTGTTCCCAGCCAGTGTGCCTTTGGGATGGGCTGATCCTGAGTTTTGAACCTGGCTGACCTTTCAAAGCAGTCACAACAGCCATTGCTGGGCCAATGCACAGACAACTGCTGCCAGGATCATGGTTTAAGACTGATTGACATGTAATGTATGGTCATCCAATTTTGGTGGAACTACGTACACACAACATATCACATGGACATACATATGGATACAGACCTATGACACATTTGGAGGGTTCACAGTATGCACACTATTAACCTGCTACTTTGCATTACCTCTGTTTGTCGCAGCTGGTTGCATTACCACAGCTTCTGCTTGCTGCTGCTATTGTCAGTGCTGACAGCTTCGGGTGACTGAGTCACAGTGTCTAATTTTTTTTTTTTTTTTTTGCTCTCTCTCTCTCTCTCTCTCACTTCTCATTCTCCCTCTGTCTGCTTACATACAATGCAATGAATGTATTGCATGTGGGGAGTGTTAGCACTGGATGCTTTTGTAGGTATCTGCATAGGTCCATGTGATGGCCTCTGCACCAATTGTAAGCCAGCATTTGCTAATTGCATACAGCCAGTTGTGTACTGATTGCAGTTCTCACTGTGATTTCAGATCAGTGCTATAAAAGGGTATGTGGGATAGGCGTTGCCCTTTCAGATTGTGAGGGTGGGGACCATGCTGGTATGCTGTGGACAGTGTTCTGTGAGTGTAAAGGTTAGTATCTCTCTCATGATTCAGGCTGTGTTGTATATTCACAATTCTCCATTCCTCTCTCATGTTCCCTGTAGCAAGTGTGTATGCACATTGACTCCTACAACTATATATATATATATATATATATATATATATATATATATATATATATATATATATATATATATATATGTACATATGCATACATTTATATATGTACTTTAACTGACCTTATTATCTACAAGCTGCCAACTAGCATGGCTGTTTCTGTTCACACACTACTATTATGGAAATCCAGTAGTTTTGACAGTAATTTTAAATGACATGCTTTGTGTACTACACATCCTATATTCCCTTTACATTCATCCCTACTATTACATGTTAAATTTATTTTAGCACAATGTTTTTGTATAAGAGTCATGGCTTAGTGGTAGGTCGTACAGACTAGTGTTTCCAAGGTCCTGGGTTCGGGACTGACAGTGGGATTTTATTTTGCTTTTGAACTGAGTACAGGACCTGTCAATCAAAGTGACTAAGGCACTTTTAAGCAGTTGTAACTGGGTTAGCGCTGGTTTGCGCGGAGCTCACGCATCCGCACTGGTGTTTAGCTCTGCGCACACACGTGCACACCCGCTTACAACCGCTTAACGGTGCTTACTCTGGCGCACACCCGTGCTATTTTCTTTGAAAGAAAAGAAAATGGGGAGACAGGAAAGTGGTGAAAAAGGGGTCACAAAGAGGGTAAGACAGTAGAGAAACAAGCTTGGGATGTGCAGGAGGGATGTAAGTAAGGCCCATAGCTGCCCATTTCTTCATCAGCAACAGCTGTGCATATGTGTGTAATTTGGTGTGACATTTGAAACCTTCCACCCCTGAGAGAGGTGTCAGGACAACAATAATACTCATACAGCCAATTGTAATTGATAGGTTCCATGTCCAGCAGACATGTGTGCGGAATGAGCAGCTATGTATGGGGCGTAATTTTTTTGTGGGTACAGAGTGCCCTTTTTTTTTTTCAGGTGAGAGTGGTATGTCAGGTGAAGGAAGTCGGTACAGCTGGGGAGGTAGGTTGGGTAGGTAAACAGACAAGACAAACAAGACTCATACAGGGGCGGTGTATGACATGTGTGGGGGGTTACACAATTGACGGGGATGGAGGTTTGGATATCCAGAGCCCATGAGCCCACAGATGGCAACAGTGGAACTGATATCCCCACCCATAGGCAGTTGCCACTGTTCCTTCACTGCCCAGGACGGGGCTGTGCTGGGGGCTGTGTAGGCGGGGCAACAGGCATGCCCGTTAGTTGCGCCACCCATGCCTCAAGCTGGCGTAGGGGCTTGGGAACAGAGTCCCGAATCTCCCTACGCACCACAGTCCAGATGCTACGGAGGGTGAGTGGTGGTTCTCCTCCGGCCACACTTGCAGAGGGGGGCGAGCCCCATCCCCTGCAGTGCTTCCACCCACAGGTGGCACGGGGCCACCGGAGGAGGGTCCGGACTCGGCACTAGTGCCAGGTGCACTCACCAGCTGAGGTGGGAGAGGTGGGTCCGCTGGAACCCGCCTTCCCTGTCATCCTATGTTTTGCATTATGTCATGACAGTTTGGGTTAGTGACATATAATACCATTCACAATTAGTTGTAACAGCATGCATTAGTATTCCCATTAACCAAACACCCAGATATTCACACCATTGAACAGAGTGCATAACCAATGCATAATTTGAACACAAATACACAGTCCAACAACATGCAGGGTTAATTGATGGCAACAGGCCATCAGGTGTGGATGTATGAACAGGGCAGATGCATCAACGGACATGCAAATATATATGACCCAACAGGACAAACGTCCAGGGGTGTTAATTGTGATTGCACATACCATTTTCACATGGAATGGGTTATATGTGGTTATAGGGTGGGGTAAAGAAAATAATAATACCTTCGAATAACAATACATATGCTGTACATTTCTAATAGCTACAGTTATATACACACTACTGTTCTAACTACAGTTTCCTATATGATAACTATTTCAACTTTGTGATAGAACTGTTACTGCAACATCAATATACATTTTATTGTTCTTCATACACATTCATATCTAGCTTTGTTCAGCTACATCATCCTGCTACATTTGCTTTATATCGCTGTAGACAAGTGTGGATGTTTGGTATATCAGACAATCATTCTATCTGCATATTTCAGACTGAGAGCAACATATCCAGATTTTGGGATACACATTCCAGATGCAGCAACACTTTGAACAGATTTCGCTGTTTGGTTTTGAATCTCACATGCATTTCATTCTGTCTTTTTTTTTTTTTTTTTTTTTTTTTTTTTTTTTTTCAAAACAGGTTTATTGTTTTAACATACAAGAGAAATATCATAACAATTTTATACAAGTAATTAAAAATAGATATGATTATAACATTCAACAAAACAACTAAAGTATTTACAAAGACATCCACTACAATCAGATCAATTAATTAAACTAAAATACCATGCTATTGAAATTAGGATTTTTTTAACAAATTTTGTAAATTATCCCATACAATATAGTAAGATGTTTTTCTAGTTGTTCTTGACCTAATTGTGTTTATTTCCATATGGCACACTATATTCATAACATTTTTTAATTAATTGAACGAAGGAGGTGTATCTGAAATCCAATTTCTGGTTATTATTTTCCTAGCCACTGCTAGAATAGACCATAACAAGGGAAGCTTAACCTTTTTAACACTTTGAGGTACAGGTGTGTTGAATAATATAAGAGATTTAGAAATAATGAAATTATCTGTCAAAAGAGCCTGCAAAAATTCATTAATTGACTTCCAGTATTCTTTCAATTTTATACAGTCATAAAACATATGAGCCCAGTCAGCATTAATTTCTACATTACATCTCTTACATAGATTATCTTTATTATTTATTTTATTCATCATCAAAGGTGTATAAAAAGATCTATGTAAAAATTTCCATGTATAAAGTCTCCAGACAATGGAAGACGTAGTTCTATAGGCAGATTCAATATATATTGTTTATCTTGTTGATTGGTGGGTCCCCATTAATAGAAGTGAAATAATTCCAGTATGTATCTACACTGTAAAAGTTTCTTGTCTGATAATTTTATGTATGTATGAAAGTTTACCTTTATCAGAAACTTTATGTTGTAAATTTAATATCAAGTAATCAATCAGTGTTGGAATAGATTCTTTAACTGTTATAGACATTAGATCTATTTTATTAATGAGATGTTGTCTAAAGGTCTGAACCTCTAACCAGCAAGTTTTTCTTAGATCAAATTCTTGTTTTAAGAAATCTAGATTTTAACTTTATTATCAGATATCAACTGATACCAGTACTTTAGATCATTATCTATAGCTAAATGAGTTCCTTCAGAAGTAGATGACAAAAGCATACCCTGAGTATACATTATAGGGAATATAATAAAATTCCATTCCCTATACTTAGGGTGCATGAATATAAAGTTACGATAGCTAATAATAATATTTAATGGGTAACAAACCATATGTTTAGGTGTAATAGGTGAAGTACAAAATTCCTTTAGTAACCATAACATGGAGTTATTTACAATCATATTTTTATGTGTTAAGGAGATTTTCATGAAGTGCATACTAATTAGCTCCCAATAATCTTTCCATTTTGCGACATATGACTGATCTATTAATAAAGTAATAACTTTTACAATAGAAGAGATAGTATATAAATTAAAGTCTGGAAAAGAAATACCCCTTGAGACCAGCTATTAGTATGTTTCTTTAATGCAATCCTATGTCTATTAGGTGCCCATAGGAAATTTAACATTAGTGTATTCAGTTTCTTGATAATTATTTTTGTAGGTGGAAGTATTATTGATTGTATTAAGTATAAAATCTTGGGGAATATTATCATTTTAATAATTGTAAGCCTCTCCTCCATAGTAAAAACATATTATTCCAGGTATTAAAAGATTTTGTATATTAAGAAAACAGGTATTATAATTATTATATATAATAGATTTAATATCTTTAGATAGTATTATACCTAAATAAGTTATCTGACCTGAATTGGGTACATATTTAGTAAAATCACTAATGAGAATATTTTTCGTGTATATATAGGTAGTATTTTAGTTTTTCTTCACTGAATATTAAACCAGAAATACTTTTAAAATTCATCATTTTATCAAATAGAGACTGCATAGAAGAATTAGATCCTGCTGATGTAATTAGAACATCATCTGCAAAAAGTTGAATTTTGAATGTTGTATTTTCATCTATTTCAAAACCCTCTATGTCAGTACTGTTTCTGATCAAATTACCCCAAGGCTCCATTACTAAAGTGAATAATAGTGGAGAAAGTGGACATCCTTGTTTTGTACCTTTAAAAATGGGTATTTTTTTGTGAAACATATGTTCCTACCTTAATATAAGCCAATGTTCCTTTGTATAAATGCTCAATTAGATTTACAAATGCATCTGAGAAGTTTGTGCACTTCAGTAAGGTAAACAGATAGTCCCAACTTACTGAATCAAATGCTGTACTTATATCAAGACTAATAAGTGTTAAATCTTTCTTTTTCCTATTTGCAAAATCAATTAATGTTAAAGTTCTTCTTATATTATCAAAAGTATTTCTATTTACAATGAAGCCTGTCTGATCTATATCTATAATGCCAGGGATGATTGTCTTCAATCTATCAGCAAAAATACTCATAAACATTTTATAATCAACATTAAGTAATGAGATGGGCCGATATGAAGTACATCTAGTTGGATCTTTATTAGGTTTTAAAATTGGCGAAATAAATGTATATTGCCAAGATGGGGGGGGGTTATTAACTCAGTTTGGGCCAAAATAAAAACCTTATGTATTAATGAATATGTACTTTTAGAAAGGATTTTATATATCTCTGGTATAATACCATCATTACCCGGTGCTTTGTTTGATTTAAGCTTATTTATTTGTGTAATAACCTCTGTATATGAAATACTTTTGTCTAATAGTTTAATCTGTTGTTTATTAAGCTTTTTATTCATGTTTGTGGTTATAAACTCCTTTATTTTATCTTTAGGTTCCATGTTAATGTTATTATGGTTAATTTTGTGAAAGTGATTTCTAAATTCATCTAGTATTTCTGGTATACTAGAAACATTCTTCTTTTCCTTAGAGAAAAAATTCTTTGATATGGTTTTGTTTATTCAACCTTTTGTTTTATTTTTAAGTCTATGTAAGTATTTGGGGCTTATTGAATAAGACAAAAACTTGTATTTCTCTAAAGTTATTTTAACTTTATGAGTTAAAATTTCTTTGTATTTCTCATTTAGTTTGTTTATTTCTTCAATAACTTTCTTGTCCATAATATTTTCTTTATTATTATGTTTATGAGAGTCTAATTTACTTTGAATATCTAACAATTCCTTATCCCAAGATTTCCTTTTATTATTATACCATCTGATACTTTGTCCATATAGATATGATTTTAAGGCATCCCAAACATAGACAATGGAGACTTCAGGAGTATTATTTATGTCTAAAAATGTTTTACTTCTGAAAGTATATATTCTTTATAGTCTTTTAGTTGAGTTAAGTATGCTGGTATCCTTTTGATCTGAACATTATGAGTATATTTTATCATGAATTCAAAAACAATTGAATTATGATCAGATATAGGACATGAAATGATTTTGGAATTAATTAAATCTGTTACCATCTGGTTAGAAATAAAGACCCTATCTATTTTTGAATAAGTTTTGTATCTGTTAGAAAAAAGGTGTAAGGTAATGATTTTGAATCTATCTGATTATTAATATCATTCAAATGATAAGAATTAGCAAAATCATTTAAATGTTTTACATTAGATGTAATTCTTCTTTTTCCTATAGTGGTAGTATCACTTTCATGTAGTATACAATTAAAGTCACCAGCTAAAATAATATCTCCTATAGAGAATGATATGATCTTATCAAGATGATGTTTCACTGTATTAATACCAATTCCAGGTATCCAATATACATTAATTAAAGTGTAAGTCTTCCCATTAATTTGTATTGTAACCATACAAAACATTCCTTTGTCATCCTGATAAGACTTAATGGTTTTAGGAATGGGCATACTTTTATTCCATAAAATAGCCACTCCTCTTTTTTTCTGAGTGTGCTCTTATCTAACCAATACTGTATATTTGTTTGTGTCTAGTTTATCAATATCTTTTTTCAAGAGATGGGTTTCTTGCAGGAAGACTAAGTTGGCCTTATGTAAATTCATGTATCTTATTAGGCTTGCCCTTTTACACGGATTATTCAATCCATTAATGTTTAAAGAAATTCCTCTTAAATATGTCATTTGGCATTTTTAAAACTTAAGAATCTTATGATCAAAATAACAAATAACAACATAAGTAATGTTACATCTCCTCCTTTAGGTGTACCTTTAAATATAGCTGTATTTATTGAATCTCTTATGGGATTTTGTATAGGATTCAATTTTGTTTGTAGTGACAATGAGTGTACAAAATATATTGTGGATGTCAAAACTATATACATATAACAATGAACAAGTGAAAATAATGTAAGGATTAAACCTTGCATCCAGCCTGGAGTTAAAAACTCCAACTTAGAGTAGTATTTACCACTCAAGTTAACCCCTACCCTAAGCAGCAGTACCTCAGCTACCACCTTATCAATTTAATACTGGTTATATTTAACTTAAATTAACAGCTTTCAATTCAATTATCTAGCAAGACAAGACTACACATTTGATAAAACAGCATCATATAAACTAAAATAAACTTTTTTTAAAAAACTATTCATACTACTATATACATCTATGTAATATAATACACTTGTATTCAAATAGCATTCAAATAATCTTGATATTAGGAACCAAGAGGAGTGAGAAATAAAAGACGTGAAAGAGGGAGAGAGTGAAAGAAAGAGAGAGAGAAAAAGGAAGGCATATTTACATATTAATTTATTCAAAGTATGTAAAAATAAGTTCTAACATTCATTTAAATCAAAAACTTTGGCTAATATGGTTCAGACATTACATATATTAAGATGCATCTATTTTCTGTCATGTAAATGCAGTCAACAGCTTCCAAAAAAAACCTTGAATTGCTTGTATATGAGCATTTTACTCATACTCATTTATAGAATAAAATATTATATTTATAGAAATTGTTATAAATCATACTGCATAGTTATGCAAATTCTCAGAAACACTTGCATTATTGTAAAAAAAAGCCATCTGTATTTTGTATGTCTATACTACTGCTTTAAAATATATCACATGACAATTTCTTCCAGAATAAAGTTATAAAGTTATTTATGCTTGTCAATCAGATGAATTAAATGAATTATAGTAATGTATATGTTTGGAACATAAGTTTTTAACACAGATTAGTATGCTGCAGTCAAGTAGATTTTCAAAAACACTTGAATAAATGTTTCATTTTCTATGCCTTCTAAAATAAGACATTTACTTACTACAAGAAACTGCATCATTTAAAATCATTATAACTGACATATTTTATGAATTATAACATAGATATTTAAGTAATTATATAAAATAACTCACATTTAAATGTTAAAGAGTTCATTTTCCTTCACATAGTCACATTTGCATCAGTTCTACTTCCTGGTAGAGTGTTCTTCCTGAATCTGTGATGTGTCAGTGTGATATCTGGGTCAAAGGTCAAATTGACTGCTTTCAGCTTCTCTGTGAGAATTTTGAGAGTTGAAGCTTTTAAAACAACTCAAGGACACTGTTCATGAGGTAGCACACATCCCAGATTGTCTCCCTTAACATTTTGGTGGGAAACTTGTTAAAAACTAGTGACAAACATTCATTTAGAAGTGTAAATGCATCAAAACATGACAAAACCTTCGTGATGTATTTTACAGGTTATAACAGCCTCTATGTAAGTGAAATTAAGCCCAACGTTATTAATAAGTAATAAAACTCAATATTTTTGTCCCAACTCAATTTTTATGCAAATCTTATTATTTACTATGTCTATATGATCAAAAGCATTTCTATATATTAATATGAAAAAAAATAAAGAGAAAGAATAAAGAGAAGAAAAAGAGAGTAGAAAATAAAAGAGTGTAAAGCAGAAATAAAAAAAATGTAAGAGAAAGCTATAAGAAGTATATACAATGGAATATTACTTACTGTTTATATTAATAGAGTTAAAAATAAAACATATTATTTACTATTATTTAGTTCTAATTATTATTAGTTAAAGCATGACAGATTATTTACAAACAAGCATAAGCAGTATAATCAAGAAAGTATAATTAGGAATAGCATTTGAAGAACATATAAACTTTTTACAAGGAATAAATATGTTATTATTCCATTTATCATATTTTCATTACTCTTCTCTCCCTGCCCTCCCCCACCCTTTACCCACTACATAATCTAAATAGAATGTCATTGTTTAAACAAAGAAAAGAAGAGAAGGAGAAAAAAAGAGAAAAAAATGTATCAAATTACTGACCTTACTTCTCTTTTTCAGAAAGAGAAACAAATTGAATAATAGCTTGTTATTAGTTCCTCAGATATTTTGACTGGTTATGAAACAAAACATTTCTTTGCATACAGAGAATAACTGTGATTAAATCTTTTTCAGAATATTTGTGGCTTTCTGGAAATGCAGTAACTATATTTAAAAAGATTAATAATGAAGTAAAATGATGAGAGAAAAAAAAGAAAAAAAAAATCATAGAACAAATCATTTGTTTTTTAGTCTCTTCTTCTTCTCTGAAGTCTTCCATGAAGTTTCAGTTGCCAGTCTCTTTAATGAAGGACTAGCCCATTCCATTTCCTCTATTTTATCCAAAATCTTATTTTTTTTGATAAACAGTAAAGCAGAGTCTAAGTCATCAAAAATTTTAGGACCATCAGGAAGGAAGATTTATAGCTTGGCAGGAAACAGAAGGTATGTTTTAAACTGTGCTTTTTTAAGCTCCCTTATTGGTGGCAGAAAAACTTTTCTTTTAGCTATTACCAAGGAAGAATAGTCATTGTCAAAACGTACAGTTGTCTCATTAATCTTAACAGGAGCTTTAGCCCAAGCAGATTTAAGACCCATCTCTTTATCAAAAGATGATAGAAATCTAACTATAACTGATCTAGGATAGTTTTTGTTAGAGTTAGTATTAGCTATAGATCTATGTGCTCTTTCGATACCAAAAGAGAATGCTTCTGGTAAGTCTAAAGTTTTACGGAGCCATGTTGTTAAAAAAGAAGTAATATTGTTACCTTCAATATTTTCTGGCAGTCCAAAAATCCTAATGTTATTGCACCTAGATCTATTTTCCAGGTCATCCAGCTTTGTTTGTAAATGTGTATTTTGTTTCAGCAGAAACTTAATGTTGATTTCCTCTTCTTGGATTCTATTTTCAATGTCATTCACAGCTTCTTCTATGCCTGTCATCTGGATCTTCTGTTGTTGCAGGTCTATATGTAACAAGTCTATTTGTTTTGTAGTTTTTTCTATGAAGGTATCTATTTTAGTATCCATTTTATCCATCTTAGCAGTAAGTTGCTGGATTATAGTTATCAGAGACTGAAGTTCTTTCTTGATGCTGGAGTCTTGAGAATTTGTCTTACTGGAACTCATTTCAGACTGATAAACTGACAGGAAAATTTCCAAAGTGATTTCTGACAGGAATATTGTTAAAATTTCCTTTCTTTTTTAGATATAGTTCAAGAACTATATAAAACAAACATATTTAGAAAGAAAATTACTTCAAAAATTAATTTTTTGAGTAATTAATTCCTGTCAGTGTATTGAAATTGGTGGAGCTGAAGAAATCTGCTGCTATCCTGTGTTCATCCTTGGCCACGCCCCCCCATTTCATTCTGTCTTGACTGCAGTATACTTTATTCAGGTGTTATTACTACTGTATTGCTGGATTCATGACACTTTCTCACACTCTCTCACTTGCTTTCATTTTACTATTCAGGATGGTACTTACTTCTAGGCTTTATTGACATGTTTTACCTGTAGTTATTACAATCCTTTCCAGCAGTCACACTTCTGTCATGTTTCAGTATTTCCACAGGGATATATTTCACACATGTGATTTCATCATCTTCTGCAGCTATACTTTTCAGCCTGCTGCAGGTTGTGTACTATTTTCTTACAGGTAGGGCATTTGTATTTCAGAATATATGTCAGACAGTTTCATTTTTCGGTTTAACTTACAGGCTGAAACACACTTTTGTAATCAAGCAATACTTGCAGACACTTTCACACTGTTACTTGCAGATTTTATTCCTTACTGACTACACTGCACTCTTTTGCTGACTGTCATACTTTTATATTTCTTTACAGTTACTGGTAGTGGATTACTGACCTGCCTGGTGGCGCAATCAAGACCAGCCTATCGCCATAGGCTCTGCGGTTCACAGAACGGACACCTGCAGCTGTAATATAAATGAAGTAATATTGGAATACACATCTCCATAATATCAGCTAGTTTAATTTCTTACATACATAATTAAATGTTACTTACTCAGTAGTGGGGCGTTGGGTGTTTGCGGGCCTCCTGGATCCAAAGGTTCAGTTGGTCCTGCTTGCGTCTCTTCAGGTCTGCATGGTGGTGACGGACCTGCTCACCAGTCCTTGGAATCCCTGTGGCACTGGTGAGATCATGAGCCAACCGGTCCCATGCCTCGGCCCTGTATGCTCCCCAGAGGACCTGGCCCTGCATGAGTTGGGCCTCATGATTATGGACTAGGAGCCAGACCATGTACCTGGACTCCTCAACACCCCACCTCTGTGCTCGGAAGCAACTACCCTCTCCTACTGCTGTCATTCTGCCTGCAGGTCACTTCTACAATTGTTTATGTTGTGTATTCCCGCCTATGGGGCTTATATAGTCCGTTTTTCCTGCACATATCTGTGATTGGCCATTTTGGAATTGTATCAACTTCAGTAAACCTGCATTTTCATGCTGTAGTTTGTATTCATTCCAATATATTAGCTATTATTGCATTTCTAGGTACTGCTGTCATGGCTTAGTGGTTCTGTACCTTGACTATGGTGTATAGCATCCTGGGTTCGAACCTGGCCACTGCTTTTTATTTTTCATGACTGTCTAGACATGCTGAGGGGTGTATCTGTGTAAAGGCAGTTTTGATACAGCTTGCTCAACGTTGCCCATCGGTTAGCTTGTTTGCGCGATGCGCAGCTCCGCGCAAATGGGGTACGCTGCTTTAAGCCTCATTTGGCTATTGGCACGCATATTACGCTCAGCTCAGTTAGGGGCACATAGATTTAGCGTGTTAGACCACTGCTCAGCTACAGGCACTCATTTTGCACCAGTTAAACCACTGCTCATCTAAGGGCAGATGCACTCACTCTGTTAAACTGTAGCTCAGCTATGAGCACATCTGGCATTTTTTATTCTTTTGTTACCTCACATGTCTTCAATATAAATGGGCTATTTCATTACATTTTACATAAATTGTGGTTTTATGTGTACATATTTGTCAGGGACTTGTTTCCTGCTTATTTTGAAAAAAAAAAAAAATTGGTGTTGTGGGGGCTCGAACCATGAATGGCTGCTCTTCAGCCAACATCTCTACTGCTACGCTATTGCGTCCTGGCTTATTTTGCATATTTAGTTCTTATATGCTTTCCCACTGACTGCTAACTGTAGCTGCGCTACTGGCACACCCGTGCAAACGAGCACACTCACGGTTAAACATTTTTACAATTTAAAAAAAAATATAAAACATGTTTATTTATATGTTTTCTGTTCATAGTCTGTGGGGGCATGTGTTGTGTTCTGTTTGTTCACATTTCCGTGGACTCTGTCGTGGGTGTTTACTTTGGGTACTTTTCCTCTTCTGGGGGCGTGTCTGCTTACAGGGCTCGGCCTACGGACATGCCCCCTACTGTCTTACACGGACCGTGTTGGCCTTAAGTGTGATTCAGCATGCTCTCATGAATATGCAGAGCATGCTGACATCACTCCGTTTAACTGCAGCCTACATGTATGAGTTATAACTCTTACACGGAGGCTTCGTGAATCCTGCCCAATGAATTTTCATCCAGATGCTGCTTTGAAAAAAGAACTGCAAATGATGACATCTACCTTACAGGAACTATCTTTGAAGATGGATGGCTTTAAAAATGACTTAGAAAACCTCAAATTAAATTCTAGAAAACAAACTGATACTCTTAAGGAACTATTACAGCAGCACCATACACAAATAATAAATATAGAGACGTCTCTAAATGACATTGAAGGGAGACTGAAAGAGAAAGAATGACAAAAAGAATTTCTTCTTAAACAGAATACATGGCTGCTTAACAAAATAGATGACTTAGAAAACAGGGAAAGGAGAAACAACATAAGGATCTTTGGTCGGCCTGAAAACACTGAAGGAGAAGTCATTATTTCATTCTTAACAACCTGGATTCCTGAATTTTTAGACTTGAAAGAGGGACATTCATTTGGAATTGAAAGGGTGCATAAAACACTGAGGAAACCTGCTTCTAACCCAACAAATACTCCACTTAGATCCAAAGTTATATATATTTTTTTATTTTTGGACAAGGAACTAATATTAAAATCTGCTTGGAGAAAATCACCATTAAAATACAATCAAAGCCTGATAAGGTTTGACAATGATTATTCTTCCAGAATACTCGAACAAAGGAAAAAAAGTCTGGCCAATAATAAAACTGTTGAAATAAAATAACATTAAAGCACAGCTGGCCTTTCCAGCCAAAAAAAAAAATACTTTTTGCCAATGAGATGAGAACCTTTAATGAATTAGAAGAAGCTACTATATTCATCAAAAACAACAACATAGTGTATATCCCAGAAGAAATGGAATGGATGGCCAGGGGATCTTAAAAGAATAATAAAAAAAAATCCTTGGACTGATGCTAAAAAAGAGAAACAAAAAATGATTCCAAGATAGCTGTCCCCAAAAAAATAACTCTTACAACAACATCTCTCAATGTATCAACTGATATGGTACGTCACTTGCCATCTGTTTTTATTTAAAAAAAGAGGGTTTCTTAAACAACTGAGAAACAGTAATGATTTATTCAGAATGTTCAGAGTCCAGTAATTCTTCACAAACAAAGGTAGGTCAAGATGGGCTACTATTTACATTATATATAGGCCAAATGGGTCTATATTAGAACATCGAAGTTTCAAAACTTCGAATGTTCTAATATCGAACCTTATTCAGCGAAAGCTGAAAATATCAAAGCAGCAGAAAACTGAATTTTTTCCTAGGAAAAAAATTTGGTTGTCTGTTTCTCTTGCTTTGGTATTTTAAGTGCTGTAGTGGAAAGTTACGGGTCGGGTTCAGGTAAGTGTGTGATTGAGTGCGGGTTAGGTTAGTTAGGGTTAGGGTGCGGGTTAGGTATGTGTGCGATTGTGTAGACATGAGGGTTATGGCAGGTTAGGTGAGTTAGGGTTAGGGCGCGGCTTAGGTATGTGTGCAATTGTGTGGACATGAGGGTTAGGGCGGGTTAGGTGAGTTAGGGTTAGGGTGCAGGTGAGGTGAGTGTGCGATAGTGACAGACCTTGGGGTTAGGGTTTGGGTTAAGGTAAGTGGATAGTTAGTGGTGTGTGTATAGCTTAGTGCAGGGTTAGGTGTAAGATTTCTGGTGTATGTGTGTGGATTGCTGTTTGTTTGGTGTGCTTGTGTTGTGTGTATGTGCTTTGGAACAGCTAATTTTTTCCTTAGGAAAAAAAATCGCTGTTCTGTATGTCCAATGTTTTCAGCTTTCGCTGAATAGGGTTCAATATTAGAATATTCAAAGTTTTGAAACTTCAATGTTCTAATATAGACCCAAGCCAAACAAAGCAACATATAATATAAACATAGAAGTTTCTATTCCCCTACTTGAACTCAATGAATACTTATCTTGTTCATTTTTCATTGTTTTTACTTATAATAATTTAAGTAATTAATTAACTAATTCAACAAGATACCAGTCATCAGAGTTCAGACTCAAATGTAACAAATTAACATCATATATAATTGCAGTAACAGCAGAGTGTTTTGAAAATAAATGCTGTCATGGAGACTAATGCCTTCTTCAGTTAAAGTTTCATTTAGAAATGTCATGTATATCCTGGTTGAAAAATAGTAGCAAATTCTTAGTACAAATGTCATTATTATTCAATCTAAATATAATTAAAATCAGTTATGGCAGGTATCACAGATACGAGTGCTGTTTGATCAATCCTGATATGGTGTGCGTGGATGCAGCCGTGTCTGGCAGCTAGTACAAATGTCATTATTATTCTGTCTAAACATGGTTAATATCAGTTATGGCAGGAATCATAGCTTCAAGTGCTGTTTTCTTAAGCCTGACATGGTGTGTGTGGATGCAGCTGTGTCTGGCAGCTGTTGTATGTTGCTGTTTTCGTCTCCGGGAAGCTGTGGGTTGCAGCTTGTGATCGAGGTTTACTGATGCTTGTGTATTAGGAAGAGACATCTGGTGTTTTAGCCTGTATCCAGGGAAAGTTGGAAGATAAAACTGTGATTTGGTATATTTTGGCAGAGAATAGTTTGTTTATATACCTGCTGAATGAGAGGTGGAAAGGCTGGAAGAATATGTTATCTCTTGTTGTGGCGGCTTATTGGGAGGTTTTTTTTTTTTTTTTTTTTTTTTTTTTTAGATTTGTTTGCTCTCCGTTCTTTTCCTCGTTGCTTCCTTGTTGAAATGGAGGGAATTTAGGCTTGAAGTTGCAGTGAAGTGAAGATTTGTTCAGGTGCATCGTAAGCCTCTGGTATGCAGTACACAAACACTCTAACAGAAACAGATGCTCCCAAGTTGCTATGGTAACAGATAATGCTTAATGGCTCTGTGGAGCCTCCAAGATGATTCTCTGCAATGTTTTTGGTTTAAAAAAAAAAAAAAAATATATATATATATATATATATATATATATATATATATATATATATATAATAAAAGGGCTGTTTTAAACCACATGCACATATATTGATGGTCTCCCAACACATTATTTAGCTCATTAAGTTGATTCTTGATAAAAAAAATAAATAATAAGTGCAATTTTATATTTAAAATGCATTTTGGTCCAAACACATTAAAGACTTACATAAGAGTGAAAGTCTGAGTTTTTGTGAAAGACTAAGATCACTTGGTGTTGTGCAGAACCCTTTGCAGTGATCTGGGAGATGAGCTTGCTTAGACATGTTGAACATATGGGGATAGCTGATTATAGGGGTGTTTGGGTTGCCGGCAAGTGCTAGAGAGTCATCAGATTTCATTTGTGGAAATATCTGTGGGAATGGAAGGTGTGTTGAGTGGTTCACTGGCAGAGTCGCCACTGCATGAAACAGGCTGGTAAAAATGAACAGGACAAATATTGGTTTGGATATTTTAAGAACAGCCTGGAAACACACCACATGAACTAGTGAATGGTATTCTGGCAAAACTGGAAGTGTATTGTTGCCCGTGCTTGAAGTACTGATATGATTGCTTTAACTTGAATTGTGATTTTGTAATCCATCTTGACCATACATAATACTTAAGCTGTTACCAAGGTAACTAATGTTTTATACATGAAATCAAACTGACAAAAAGTTGTTCAAAGGAAAATAAAAGCCTGAACTAGGAATATCAAAGAATGTAACAATCACATTCTGAACAAATAGTATTAAATTGACAATAATCACTCAGTTTAACCATTGCTGATTATACAAAATAGAATGTTGCCATTTAAATCTAAAAACTTTCAGTATATGCCATAAAATGTCAATTTATGAATATGAAAAAGGAACTTGTAATCATTAATCATAATAAGTGAATTTGTTGTTTTTAACCTATAATTTCACTCAGTTTATAACAAGAAATGACAGATATGAAAATCCTTATGTGTAGGAAATGAGGGAAGAGGGATGCACTGATAATTAAAGTGCACTAGCGTTCATCAATGTTCACATAAAACAAACTTGATGCTTTAAGTAAGTTAGCAACAAACAAAGTGATTACTAAAATGCAAACAATGAAATATAACTTCTGATATATCCAGTAAAATACACTGTATTATAAACATTAGGTATAAATATTATTACCATCTATTTATATTAAGTAAAAAGGGTAATTTTCCATTAATGGTGCAACACTTGTGGCAGCAGGCGCACGCAATACTTTCACAGCTGCTTTTGGTAACTAAGCAGCTTTATGGTCAAGCTGTAGAGGTCAAGGATTGGGGGCAAGTGAGTGGGAGGGGACGTCTGTAAGTAATGACTTTTTTCAGACAAATAAAAGCATTGAAACACCCATTTTTCTACACCTCGTACACCTGCTGCTTGTAGAGGGCTTTTGTTTTTACATTAGCAGGACTAAGTTTTTTCTTTTTTTTTCCTCCTTTTTGGCTCTCTTTTATTATAAACAACTGTTTTGGATTTTGTGGACAGGGTTTTGTGGCATAGCAAGCATTTGAAATGTTGCCACTATAGAAGTATATAAAGTGGTTCTTATGTGTTTGCACCTGCAATTTTGACATTATAATATCATCGCCTTTGTGAATTGATGTAGATGTTATGTCAGTATCCCATAAATCTGCCATGGCTTCCCACCCACTCCAAAAAAAAACAAAAACAAAAAAAAAATGTTTGAGAATGCTGGGAAATGTGCCTTCACTTTGTAGTGAGTTCATTTCTATTTCACTTTATATAACATTTGAAGACTGCTGTTACCATCAGATTTGCTGGCGAGGGACATGTGCTGGACAAAGACGTTACTGGCAACACTTGACTTACTTTATAGTTGTGTACTATGTGAATCGTGGATATCTACTGACCGTGACTTGGCCTCACATTTTTGCCTTGTCATTTGTGAAATGCCTTTATTTTTTTGTAAAGTACAGAATAGTACAGTGAGTCTATAATGGTAGACATTAGAGCTCCATACTTCTTATCAGAACTGGATCATGTTCAAATACACACTTAACCAATGTAATGGACAACAGGCATCCATGCCTTTATATATATTCTATGTGTATCTCACCATAACTCCTATATAATAATGTTCTAATGGCATTCAAAGTGTCTCCCCGATAACGGAAAAGTACTGCAATAAGTTTTGAATGACTTCATCAATAAGGGTGAATATGTTAAATAACTGTGTGCTATAATCTTTTACTGAGGATTTATATATAATACATCCTACTTTATTATTATTGAATTGCTTGTCATCTATCTTTCATGTAAATATTACTTGCTTATACAATAAGTAGACATTTATATTGCATTAGAATTTTGTCTAATCTACAATAGTACTATATCTGTTCAAAATATTATAAATATTGCTTATTCCTGTTACAAATATTCTCCATATGATAATTCAATTTATGGAGCTCAGATGTTCTGGATTGTCAAGGTATGAGTGATAATCTGATGGACTTAGGTTTATCCATCAGATTAGGAATGATTTTCATTCCATGGCTAGTATGGATCTTAGTTTTGTTAACATTTATTAATTTAAATTTATTTCACAAAAAGATTTTTAGTATGCCTGACCAAAACATTACTTTATTGGCAAACACTCAAAGTACAAAACTGATAATTTCCTATACTTTATAGTTATCAGAGGAAAATGTTTAATAGTCACAATAAAACAAAAAATACATAGTCTAAATAACGTAAGATGGATTTAACTTTATTATCTTTAAATAGCAATGGCTTAAACAATCCTAGCAATAGATCAAATCTACTGAGATATTTAAAATTGAACAAAGCAAAAATTGTCTTCCTTCAAGAAACTCATTTCAAAACAAATGACAATTACAAATGGAATACTAAGGAGTATATGATATTGGCACAATCCACTTATAAGACAAAGACAAAAGGGGTAACAATTTTATGAAAAACAAATGTGATTAACCCAGAAATCATTTATAAGTATGAAGATAAAGAAGGCCTTATGGCATTAGTAATAGTTAAATATAATAACAGAATACGGACCCTAGCCAGTCTATACTGGTTCCCATGCTTTGCAACAGGAACTGTTAAATAACACTTGGATTTCATTTCCAATAATTATAAAGGCAACTTAATAGTAGGAGGTGATTTTAACTATATATTTGATATTTCTGGAACAAAAAATAAAAGACCACTGCGTACATCTGCTGTATCAAAAGCTTTAAACAAGTGGGTAGAATCATTTCATCTTGCAGATACTTTCAAATTTAAAGAAGATAAATCTGTGTTTCTCATCAAGATCATAGATTTGTTACCCAAACTAGAATAGATAAAATATTTGCTGCCCATGTCTTACACTCTAAAATCATTAATTTCTCGATCACTCCCTGCCCCTTTTCAGACCACAATTCATTGATACTAAAACAACTTCAAAATGGGTACAAACCATTAATCTTTAACTCCAGAGTTCTAGCATATATAACTAAAATTAAAGAGTTCAAACACTGGTTAAATGAATTACAGTTCTTCTTAGATATTAATTACACCACAGAGATAAATAAACTAATGATATGGGACTCATTAAAAACTTACATATATAGTAAAACTCTAAACTGGTATAAAAAAAAATCAGAGACTGGGATTATGAAATATTAGATCTACAATCCAAACTTTTGTCAGCAATAGCTGAAAAAAATCAAAATCATTTGGAGATGAAAAAGAAAGTAGAAGTATTAAACAATAAATACAATGAAATTCTAACACATAAAACTAGTTTAGCTTTAGAAAAACTAAAAAGTAATACCTTGGCCATTTCTCCCAAATATCTACATAATCTATCCACAACAATTAAAATATAATGAAAGCTAATAACATTAAAAGTATATTCCATGAAAAGAAAGGGTAAATGTCTCAGATATAGGTGACATTCTTGATGCCTATAGAAATTATATATGGAACATTTCCAAAATGAAAATATACATATCAGTCAATTAAATCTAGATGAAAAATGTTCTAATATAAAAAAACCCTGAAAAATTAAAACTAGATCTGCAAGCATCCATATCCTAAAAAGAAATTACAGACACAACAAAAGAGGGTAAAAATAATAAAGCTCCAGGTATAGATGGCATAATTATGGAAATATATAAACTTTTCCTTCAAAGATACTATCCTTCTTCCATAAAACTCGATTAGAAATTCAGTCACAAGCTTTAATACCATGCTCTTGGAGATATTCCTTAATCACACCAATCCTAAAGGAAAACAAATCCCCAAACCTCTGTACCTCATATAGACCCATATCATTATTAAATAATGACTATAAGATATTTATGTATTAACTAACAGAATGAAAATACCACTATCCAAAATAATAAATAATGATCAAACTGGATGTATATATCATAGACACACACATGGCAATATTAAAAGGATAATTTCTCTTATAGATTATGTTAATAAAGAAAATAAAGAAACACTCATAACTAGCTTAGATATAGAGAAAGCCATTGATTCCCTAAATTGGGACTATTTATTCAAAATCCTAATGCTATTTGAAGTTCCTGCATCCTTTGTTTATTTGCTAAAAATATATATATATATATCTATATATATATATCTATATATCTATATATATATATATATATATATATATATATATATATATATATATATATATATATATATATATATATATATATATACACAAATAATGTTGCATGTGTCAAGTTAGGTCCAATTACCTCTGAATCTATACATATAACAAAAGGTGCTAAACAAGAATGTCCCATGTCACCAATTCTATTTGCTCTGGCTTTTGAAATATTGGCAGATTGAATTCATAACAATATAAAAATCAAAGGAATAGATGTTTATGAACAATACAATTCTAAAGTAATACTATTTGCTGATGACATATTACTAACATTATTTAATACAAAAGAGACATTAGAAGAATTAGATATATTAATTGACAAATATAAGATGACTTCAGGACTCCATTTCAATAAATCAAAATCATTTTTTTTATTTTTAAATAAAAAAAAGAATTACATACTATGGGGGATCACATCATAGGGAAACAAGAATCTACCTTAAAATATCTAGGAATCAAGTTATGCAAGGATAATAATGAATTAGACTCAAAAAATTACAATAATATCATCAATACAATTAAAATCTCTGTGCAAAAATGGAACAAAATAATATTAACATTTGAAGATAGACTGCAGTTAATAAAAATGGTATTTACTGCCCAAGATCCTATATATAGCCTTGGCAATACAACTGTTACCAGAAAGGAATATACTTAAATAAATAAATTCATGCCTAATAAAATGTTTATGGTTTCCCAAAAGAAACAGAATAGCCTTAATACATCATATCAGACCATGGAAACAGGGAGGATTAAACTTTCCTGATATAGAAACATATATAAACGCATCAATATCTAAAATAATCTCAGATTGGATAAATCCAAATTACTCTGCAAATTGCAAAAAAATACTAACTGTAATATCACTAAATGAATTTAATTTACAAAAAGAATTTCAAATAGATAAAAACTATTTGCCATTGCAGATATTATGTATTAGTATGCAATATAACATAACTAAACCCACTAAAACATGTGTGATTAATTATTACATTGACTCATTTAGGAAACTTTTTAATGCAAATATAGATTCAAAAATAGGGTTTGATCTTTTAACACCATTAATAGTCACAAAGAACTTTCCACATAAAATATATAGAGAAATTATTAATTCCTGGGAACAGAAAGGATTTGTTTCCAATGTATCAAAGAACTAAAAAGTTTTAGATATGCAAGTAATAAACACAGCATACAAAATTCCACAACAGGACTGGCTAACTTTACAGAATATTCTGTCATATTAACAAGATTTAAGTTGAATAATTAACAATTCTTCATTTAAAGAAATACTTAAATTTACGAAATACATATATTAAATCATATGTAATGACTTTGACGTGGGAAATAGTATTTCAAAGTTTTACAAAATATTAATAAACTATAAAACAACACCCAAAACCTCATATTGGTAATATATAACAAAAAGGACACTCAATACAGTTAACTGAAGATATTAAAACAACTATCTTGTTATAAATAAAATATACATCCTTTACACAATACTGGAAAGTTTTTAATTGGAAATGCTTGCACAGAGCATTCTTAACCCCAGATAGAATCAGTAAAATTATTTCTTCCATAAAATGAATATGTTGGAGATGTGAGCAAGTACACAATGCAGATTGGAACCACATTTTCTTTGATTGTGTTAACATTAAGCCATTTTGGAATGATATTAATACCTTTCTACAAACTTTAATTAATCATTTCATTTAACTAAAGCTCTTGTATTATTAAATGTGAACGAAGGTCCTCATTTGAACAGGACAAACATGTATCGAGTATGGAATATACTTGCAATTTCAAGGAAGTGTATAACAAGAAGATGGAATACAAACACAATACCAACTTTGGAATACTTCTACAGCCTACTGAAGACCACAGCATTATTGGAAATTAAAATTAAAGAACTAAGAATTCATCTAAAGCCATTTATCAACAACCCTTGGAGAAAAGTCTTATCTGTGATTGACACTTTACAATAACTGATCAGACACTCTGATAATGGATTGGACATCCTTATAAAGTAACTGTATACATTAAGATCTGTTATAGTGCCAGGTTAATGTAAATAGTGTACAGTTATTTTAGATGTCATGTATAAATACTATGGAGTTAATTCAAATGTATTTGAAAAATAAAAGAAAATTGAGAAAAAACGAAACAACTCTTTAAGGTGGAGACTTTCTCTCAGAAAGGTGTCATCATAGCTGAGGATTATACTGATTCTGATGCCTTGTCCTTTCACTATGTTTTGTATCATGAAGCAGAGCATACCTCTAAGCTGTCCAGATTTTCTCAGAATGTCCATTTTTTTGCCTAAAATTTTTGATCCGCTCCTCTTAAAAATTGTGTTTTTTGACAAATCACTGGGATGATCTAATGATCAAAGTCAGTAAATAATGACATGTATTTGATTTTCAGACTTCATAACCTTCAGAAAATGCATGTTAACAGAAATCCTGTTATTCTAACAATGTTCTAAGTTTATAAGACCAGTATTTAAAATGTGTTTCTATTTTTGGGCCTTTGTCCCCCCATTTTGTTGGGCTTTATCCAGATTTCTTGTATTAAAAGGTTGAGAGGTATGAGTTGGGGTGCTGGCTGTAGTAATCTAAGTAGTTGTTTCTGTATGTTTCTTTTCTGAAAAAAATGTGTGTGTGTGTGTGTGTGTGTGTGTGTGTGTGTGTGTGTGTGTGTGTGTGTGTGTCTGTATGTATATATATATATATATATATATATATATATATATATTATAATTTTAATTTAACTACTTTTCATAAACTTTTTATCATTTGAAAGTTGTTCTCCAAAATGTTTTTCTTTTTTTAATTTTTAATTTTTATTTTTATTTTTTATTTTAATGTCTTCTGTAAAAGTGGATTTATTCAAATCTTTGACTGAACTAAAATTATTTATGTGCAAAGTCAACCTGACATATATTATTAATAAATATCCACTTTTATGAAAAACTCAGGAAAAAAGAATACCTTTAACAAGCCCATTTAAATCATATTACTTCAGTGTTTAAAAGCTTCTGTCAAATCAAACATTTTATAATCTTACACTGGGAGAATTATAGGCACTACGATAGAAACAGTAGTGAATTATGGATTATAAAATCTGAAAAATGGGGAAAAACAGCTCAATGTTAATAAACATTAAAAGACTTTCCATTTACTGTTGGCCAATCAAGAATAGTTGGAGAAGTAATGGATGTGCATATGCAGCAGACTTACAAATACAGAAAGAATGTGCCTACAATATTAGAAAAAATTATTCCGTTTTGCTGAACCCTAAGTATTTTTCAGTGCCATGCTCTTTACTCTTAGTCTCTCCTGAGATCCTTAAAATTTACAAAGATCAGTTTTTTTAGGTCAATAGTATCATTAAAGGGTGTCAAAGACTGGCTATTCAGATGGATAATATCATAGACAAAACTGGGCAAAATTCAATATCATGTCTATGTGGTTTCTACCATTCTTGTATAATCTATGCCAAGTAAAACTTGATTGTTTATATGTGACAACTAACATCAACGACCTTTGTATTTATTAGGAAAAGTAAATTCAGCACTTTACAAGATTCAACAAATTAATTATGTGCGCGTGCGCGCGCTTGTGCGCGCGCGTGTGTGTGTGTGTGTGTGTGTGTGTGTGTGTGTGTGTGTGTGTGTGTGTGTGTGTGTGTGTGTGTGTGTGTGTGGGGTCTATATTAGTCGAACGAAAACTGACATGACCGAATACCGGTTGACTGACACATATTGAGCGAAAGTTGTAAATTTCAAAACACACAAATAAAACACCTAACACACAAAAACTCTCAGAAACTGTTTTATGCAAGGGGGCAAGCCCCCCTGCACCGCCCACACCCCCGCTACTTAAATATATCAACTCTGAGATCACAATCCATTGAAGTAAAGGGAAAAATTCCCTATGGCAATCTCCATTCACTTTTGCGATATTTGCGACATTCGATCATGTCAGTTTTCATTCAGATAATATAGACCCGTGCATGTGTGCGCGTGTGTGTGTGCGTGTGTGCGCTAGTGCATGTGTGTGCACACATGCGTGTGTGCATATGTGTGTGTGTGTGTGTGTGTGTGTGTGTGTGTGTGTGTGTGTGTGTGTGTGTGTGTGAGTGTGTTTGAGAGAGAGAGAAAGAGAGAGAGAGAGAGATATATATAGGCTGCTGGATTTATATATATATATATATATATATATATATATATATATATATATATATATGTGTGTGTGTGTGTGTGTGTGTGTGTGTGTGTGTGTATATATATATATATATATATATATATATATATATATATATATATATATATATATATATATATATTTATATATATAAAATCAAGCAACTGTTTAGGCAAGCAAAGAGATATTTGATGTATGAAAGTACTTTTTAAGTATAGTATCCATAGTTTATCTACGTTATGACCTTCTTTTCTAGTTATTAGTAAGTATGTCATGTTTTATCCATCTGTTCCACGTTGTGCATGTTAGTGAAATATTACACATTTTGAAGATGAATGGTTGACTGTGGCAGTAGTTTTTTTAATTCTTTTGCCTATTAACTTTGTGCTATGGAATGGTATGTATGATGTTGCAAGCCTGCTTTTACCTGTATTGCTTGATACTGACCGGATTGAGCATTTTTTGGGGTGGAGGGTCTTGGTTTGTTTATCTGGGACTTTGGAATTTTGCAACTTGAATTGTTTCTCTTGACAGTATTTAATGTTTTAAGAACTTGTTATTTAATAAAACAACTATAAAATAATATTTTAAATGGGCTGTGTGCTCCCCCCAGTTGTTAGCAAATGATTCACATTTTTCCAGTTTGTTCCATGTTATGAGAGGTAGTATACTATTCATAGGTTCATAGGTGTTTACTAGCCTAATGACCACAAGGGCCTTTTTAAGCCTAGCCATGCATCCTAGATCTCTCACAAGTTCTGATACGCTTGTTAAGTGTAGGCATGGGCCTGAGAGATGGAACCATTTACAGGTTACCTCTGCCTATTAGAGACATAGGTGAGAAATGAGGAATGAATTTCTCGTTTCCCATCCAATTGTTCAAGTTGCACTTGAATTTGGTTAGGGAGGAACTCTGCTTCACATGGATGAGGAGCCTGTTCCATAGATGTAGTAGTCTTTGGGATACATACCTATCTCTCCAGCAGGTCCTATTTATATCACAGGCAAGATTTAATTCTTTAGAATGGATAATTCTGGTGCTGTTTGTTTTGTGGATAAACAGGAGGTCCATCAGAGTGGGCTCTGACAATGCCCTGTATGCCAGGCATAGATCTCCGCTCAAAAGCCTGTAGGAGACAGAATACAGGGATAGGGCCTTGAGGCAGCCTGATTAGGACATATTACTTACACCCTGTATTCTTTTAGTGAGGAACATCTGTGGACATTCCATTTATTGGATATGCCTGGTTAGGTGCATACCAAAGGTGGTATTTTACTCAATGATAGGTCTGATGAATGCCGAATACAGTGGAACAATGACTTCCTTGGACTTAGATGCCACACCTTTGTTTATAACTTGCGCAACATAGAATGATTTTCTCACCACTGTAGACATGTGTGTCCATAAGTCCCTGACTATTGGGTCAACTTTAAGGGGTGTGCTGTCAAAATGACAGTAACCAGGGATGGATGACTTCCCAGAGGATACTATTATGCATTTCTTGGCATATAGTTTTAGTCCATGGCTCTGACACCAGTTGTTTGTCTGTGTCAGGCCCTCCTGGAGAACATTTCTGTTAGTGTGAGATTAAATGACAGCTCCTAATTTGCAATCATCTGGATATTAGTCAGCCAGTAACCACCGACAATGGTCTTGACTTCTGAGAAGCAAATGCCAAAAAGGAAGGATCCACGGACTGATCCCTGAGGGACTCCACTTGTGACTAGCCTCTTTGTAGAGGTGGACTCCCTGATTGTAACTTCCTGGGTCCTGTCTATGAGTCATTTGGCTATCCACCGTGTGACATATGGGTTTGTACCTAACCTCTTCAGTTTGTTAACAATACTTGAGTAGGGTATTGTGTCAAATGCCTTGGCCATGTCAAGGTAAGCAGTGTGAATGCCCTCATCCATTGCTTTGGTGGCCTTCTCGAAGAAGTCCACCAGGTTGAATAGGCATGATATGCCCCTGACAAAACCAAACTGGGTTGGGTCCAATGTCTGGAGGTATACTATATCTCTATTGATCATCTCCATGATAATTTGTTCCATAGCTTTACATATAAGACTATAGAGACTTATGATTCTGTAGTTTCCAGGATCTGTAGATGGCCCACCTTTGTGCAGATGGATGATTGTTGCCTTTCTACATTCATGATGTATGAAGCCTAATCAAAGGCTACAGTTAAATAGTAATTCCAGAGGCCCTGATAGGTCATGTTTCATACTATTTAGAAGGCATCCTGGGATATCATCTGGGTCCATTGATGCAGTGATCTTGGTCTTAGAGAGAGCATTAAGGACCTGCTCCCTAGTGATAGTAGGGGGAGTTATATTTGATGATATTTTCTAATGGAAGGTTGAGAGAGGGTTAAGTTGGAGCTGAATTTATCAGCCAGGACGTTTTCTATATCTTCTGGCTCATTATAGGTGTCTCTATTTACAATGAGCTTGGCACACAATTGTGTATTCTCAAACCAAGAATGAAAATCACTTGGCACCACAGGACCCGGAAGCATGTAAACAAAGGCTTTCAAAATAAGCAGATGAAGAAATCAAACAGCTGCTAGGTCTCCAAAAAGATCCTTTAATGTAGCCAGGCAAAGTAAAAATCCACAATATCATCCAAGCGCTTTCACTCGACCACATGCGAGCTTTCTCAAGGCAAAAAACATTGCTGGAAGTTCATTCACATTAAATACTTCCAGAATCATCACATGACTTCCCGTGAACCTTTCCCAACAGGAAAATCACCATATAAGGAAATTCTAAAATACATTCTTATTATCATTAAAAATAATTCATTTTCTAAAAATAATTCATTTTCTAAAAATGTCTTGGCGACTGAATAGCATAATGAACTTGGAAATTGAATACAAACTATTAAAATATGTCATAAAACAATTCTGTAAAATATTTTTATACGCTGAACTGTTGGACATAATAGAATACTGAAACAAGAGCAAAAGCAAAGCACAGACCAGTCCTTTCAATTCTTAGAAGATTCAAACCATTTATTATAAATGATAAACACTTTCGCTAACAAGTAGCTTCATCAGATCATATACCATTTTACTAAGACATGTGATACTTAAATACTATACATCATCAAACAATTTATTCAAAAGAACCAATCATTAACATCTAATAATATAGTGTGTTCAACAGGCTAGAAAATGTATGTATTAAATATAATTTATATTGGTTGTAGTTGCCTTCCTACAATATAAATAAACTAATAAACCTAAACTTAATAAAATAGGAAGAAATAACATGAATGCTGTTTTTCATATAGACAATTCATTTAAAAATACATTTAATATCACAATTAAAAATATATACATATATATAATCCATCATGGAAATATACCAACATAATAATACCCATGAAAATATATACATGTAGATATAAATGTATAAATTCATAAAGGATGTAAACATAGACAAGTATAAAAAATATATAAAAATATATAAAAAATATATATACAAACAGAAAAAAGAGAATGAAATAAGGTAATTAAACCTATTAATATCATTCACTTCATATTATATGTAATATCATTTTATATGCCTACGTTGTCTTAGTGTAGGTTTTATTGACACTTTGTCATTTAGTCCCAAGCCCCTATCTGCTCTTAACCTAATTATCCAACCATTTTCCCTTTCTTCCGTACGTGACATAATATTTCCGCCTCTAACATCAGGTGTAATCACTTCTAATACCCTAAACATAAATTCATGTTCAGTACCATTTAAGCTAACATGTTTGGCTAGTGCATTCTGCATGTTGTTTTTCTTAATATTATAGACATGCTCCCTTATTCTGTCATGTAATGGGCGGTTTGTCTTGCCCACATAGAATGAGGAGCAAATTTTGCATACTGCTAGATAGACAACATTAGCAGTCATACAGTCAGCATCTACTTTAAGGCAAAATATTTTTCCATTATCAGGATGATGGAATTCTGTACTACTATCAATTAAAATACAAAAGTTACAATGTCCACATTGTTTAGTGTAACCAGACTCAGTAAAATTATTACCATTCGTTTTTGAATAGCATAGTAGTCTCTTCAGGTTACTTTTGTTTCTATATAAAAATGAGGGTGTTTCGCCAACTATCTGGTGAATGTGCTCATCTGCCTTCAATATATCCCAGTGTCTACCAATAATTTTCTTGACCTCAAATAGGTCTGTTGTGTAATGTGTTGAAAACTTCACATTAGAGGGTATTAATGTGTCTTTAGTCTTAGTTTTATTAGCAGGAGAACCAAAATATGGTAAACCTTTGGTATGACGTAGATCGTATATATCCTTAATATGTTGATTTCCTTCAGCTGTTCCATAGCCTCTATCTAAAAATCGATTTCTTAGGCTAGATAAATCATTCTCTAAGCCACTTTCCAGTGGATTTAGCCTCGAACATCTCAGTGTTTGCCCCCTTATAATGTTTCTGAAGATATGTGGTGGATGCATGCTCAATCTATGAAGTAGCATGTTGCAATGACAAGGTTTTTAAAAATCTCCAGTATTAATAAGTCCATTATGTAATCTCTCCACATAAATGTCTAAAAAGTTTACTTTTTCAAAAGAGAAATCCATAGTAAACTTTAAGCAGTTAGTTAAACTATTCATGGTGTCAAGGAAAGCTTCTAATTCATTAGTGGTTCCATTCCATAAAATAAAAAGGTCATCTACAAACCTACGATACAAGATAACATGTTTCTTGAATTGGGGCTCACAGAACAATATAGACTCCTCCCAAAATGCCAAGAACATGTTGGCGTCGCTATTCGCACAAGGAGTGCCCATAGCTACGCCTTCATGCTGTCTATAAAGTTTGTCACCAAACATAAAAATGTTGTTATATAATACCAATTCCAAGAAATGGACAATTAGGTCTGTTAGTACATCAGAATAGCTACTATGTTGTTTAAGATAAGCTGAGACATAGGATAAACCTAATTCATTTGGTATCCCTGTGAAGAGAGATTGTATATCCAAAGTAACAAAGAGGCATGCATCAATAAATTCATTCTGCAGGACACATTCATAAAGATCAATCAAGAAATGTTTAGAATCACATAATACATATTTGTTATCATTTAAAATACATCTTAAATGTTTCTCTATAAATACTGAGAGATGTTCAGTGACCCAACCCCTTCCAGATACGATTGGTCTCATAGGTGGGTCATTTGGGTTTTTGTGCATCTTAGGAAGTCCATATATTACGGGTATAGATGGTTTATCAATAAGTAAGTATTCAAATAAATTTTTCTCAATAAGCTTACTCTTAAAAATATCTAACAAAATGCAACGTACATAGTTACATGTGTCAAGCACTTCTTGATTACCAATAGGGACATAGTATTTATCTTCTAGCATAGTCAGCATAGAATTTATATAATGTAAGCTATCCATTACAACAACCCCAGAGCCTTTATCTGCTGGTCTAATAATAATATTAGCATTTGCCTGTAGTTTATTCATACTCATCCTTTCATTATGTGTAAGGTTATCAAACTTTCTGTATTTTTTTATCTTTCTTGTATCATAGTAATTATGTAAGTCTTCTTCAGTGACCTTCATAAATGCTTCCACTAAAGGATGGTTTATTGAACAAAGTCACTAAGATTTTTAAAAATAAAGCGTTTGTTAACTTCAGTAGTAATAGGATTGTTATTGACACTATCCTTGTAAATATATTTAAGCATAATATTTCTGCAAAAAATTTTTAAATCAGTTACAGTATCAATTAAACAACCAGCTCTCTTTGGAATAAAGTTTAAACCTTTACATAATAGTGAAATATCATGTTGAGTTAACTCTGTACTAGATAAATTGTGAACTAATTTCTCTTTGTCCACATTTTCTTTAATGTAGCATGCTGTTGTGTTTCCCCTGAAAGTTTTCTTTTTTGTCTCCCCCTGCTCATAGAACGTGATCTCTTCAGACCTTTGTCTATACGTACAGGCAGGGGAAAAGATAAATTAGCATCAAATACTGGTTCATTGGTATTGTTTCTTATTTTCGGTCTAACTATAGGTTCATTACTAGTTATTGGTTTGTTTTTAATAACATTGACTTCAGGGTATAAATTACTATCTGTTTGCATACTTGGGTGTATTATTCTTATAACATCTGTTGAATCATTACATGGCTCACTATTCAACACATCATTTACACTTTGTTCAACCACAATCTTAGATACATTTTCAGCCCTACAATTATGCATTGAAGTAACACTGGTATTAGTAGTGTTTAAATTTATATTAGTTACATTTCTAGATACATTTGAGGTAGACAGCACATTGACATCAGCATTTTTAGTTTTTAGTAATTCATCAGTATTGGTAGTATCAACATGTAAGGCAGTTCGAGTGTTGGCCCTGGTTACTTGTTCTTCATGAACAATAGATCCGAGACTGTTTGCACTATGCCTCGGCCAAGTGAAGACATTGCCAGATTTAAAATCATTTAAGTCACGTAAAACTTTACTTTTCTTTTGTTGCAACAGGTTACGATCATATGCTGACACACAATCAAGTAAACTTTCAAACAACGGATATGTTATGGCATCGGGAAAATCGTTAAATAACTGCTTCTGTTTTAAATTAATAGCACTAACAAGTTCCGTTTCTTCAGGGGAGAAGAAGTCGATTAAGAGATTTAGGTACTTACGACTTCTTACACTAGTGAAGGATTACTCAAATAGTTGTTTTCAGTCTAAGATTTACAGGGAAAGCACTTTTTCAAATGCATTCCTGAATTACCACAGTGGACATCCCTTCTATCAAAAGAAGGCGATAGTGAAGGGTCAACTAATTAGGGCTTCACGAATGTCCAGCACGGACGAACTTTTCAATGAGGAAGTTTCTATTTTAAAGGGATTCTTTATGGACAAACAATATCCGGAAGCCCTGGTAGAAGCACTAGTTTTAGAAATTTCTGAGAAGAGGACAAATAAATATCCTCCTTTATTGGGGGTGGGGGTTACTGAGATGTCCCCAAACCCTTCAAAACACATTTTACAAGGAAAAAATAGTTTTATACACACTTTCTCTAACAACTCGGATCAAATCGAGAAGATTATCAAGAAATATTGGCCCATTCTCAGACTTCAGGAAGATCTTAAGAATTCTATGCCCAGTTACCCCTCTTTTGTTAGGAAAAGGGGCAGGAATTTAAAAGAACTTTTAGATATTAGGTTAGAGGATCCACAGAATCACAATAGAAAGAAATTAGGCACTTATCCCTGTGGGCTGTGCAAGCAATGTCATGCTATGCTAAATTCAGGGTCCTACTACCTTCCCTCTAGAAGATTTAAGTTCCGTTCCAACAAACATTTTAACTGTGGATCCAAGGGTGTGGTCTATCTTGGTTCATGTGTTACGTGCCATGCTTTTTACATTGGGAAAACTGAAAGGGTGTTTAGGAGAAGGGTTTATGAACACTTCAATGACATTAATGTAAGGAAGGAAAGTAATGCCTTTTATAAACACTCCTTGACGTGTAAGGACATGGACATAAAGTTTATGGTGTTGGAACAGGTACAATCGGATGTAAGAGGGGGTAGTTGGGAGTCAAAATTAGAATACCGTGAGCTATTTTGGCAGCTCCGGTTAGATGCTACTAGATACCCAGGTCTGAATGACACCCTCAACATCACTAGTGTTTTGAAATTGAGACAAGCTCGTCTATAACACAGTTTAGCAGAACATGACATCTATTGTTTTATTCACTTTTGAATCCATAAGATTTTTTAATATGATATATGGAATGTTATACATTGGCAACTCAGATAAGAAATGTTTTACAATGCCAGTTAGAAACTCTAGGTTTTAAATTGGAGTTTTGATTTCACCCCCGATGGTTAAAAGGGGTTACTGCACTTATTTGTATTATAAAACTATAAAAATATTTTACAGAATTGTTTTATGACATATTTTAATAGTTTGTATTCAATTTCAAGTTCATTATGCTATTCAGTCGCCAAGAAAATATCCAGGAGTAGCCACCAAACCACGATGCAGAAGCCAAAAAGATATTTTATTGAAGACAAAAGCTCAAATCAAATAAACTGCGAAGCGCTTTTCGTTTGATCTATGTCAAACTTCTTCAAATATCTTTTTGGCTTCTGCATCGTGGTTTGGTGGCTACTCCTGGATATTTTCTTCAGTTTGTTATCGTTTATTTTCCAATATTCAGTCGCCAAGACATTTTTAGAAAATGAATTATTTTTAGAAAATTAATTATTTTTAATGATAATAAGAATGTATTTTAGAATTTCCTTATATGGTGATTTTCCTGTTGGGAAAGGTTCACAGGAAGTCATGTGATGATTCTGGAAGTATTTAATGTGAATGAACTTCTAGCGATGTTTTTTGCCTTGAGAAAGCTCGCATGTGGTCGAGTGAAAGCGCTTGGATGATATTGTGGATTTTTACTTTGCCTGGCTACATTAAAGGATCTTTTTGGAGACCTAGCAGCTGTTTGATTTCTTCATCTGCTTATTTTGAAAGCCTTTGTTTACGTGCTTCCGGGTCCTGTGGTGCCAAGTGATTTTCATTCTTGGTTTACACAATTGTGTATTGCCTTTGAAGTTGCAGACATAACTAAAGAATGCCTTGTGGTTATCCCTGGCCTATGAGGCCAAATTTACCTCAAATTTGGCTTTGGTAGACTTTCCCTGGGATTCATGAAGCTTGCACCAGGCGCAGGCATAGAGTCGGCGATCTAACACCAAATATGGCTGCCGAGCAATTCAGGTATGAGCTGTTTCCATGTGCAGTACCTGTGTATGCCACGGCAGCACAGCTCCAGGTGCATTTATGCTAACTACCCCATGCGCAGCAGCGTAGCATGCAAATGAAGGTATATAGCAATTCAGGAAGTGGTGCAGGCGAAGTGTAAGCATGCAGAAATGTAAACCGAAAAAAACGGTTTACATTTTTTCAAACATAAAATCGGAGGCATGACAGCGGACCAAACTCACGTATTATACTGTTAATATATGCCAATGGCTAAATATATAGCCATTGGCATAAAAAATATGCACAACATATAAAAAAGAACATTTAATGTCATGCCCACATTAATGCGAAGTAAAATCGCAGTGCATTGGTGCGCAAATGGGATCACAATGAAAATTTATTTATAGGTAATAAATCTGCAATGTAACACATTTCATAAATTCCCCATAATGGTCAATTGCACTTATGCTACACCACACCATGGTGCAAGGGTTGCTAAGGGGCTGTGACAGTGTTCTGCGTGCTAACTAGGAATTAGTAGTCAATGCCATTCAAATGTGACAAGTAATACTGAATCACAAAATCCCCGCCAGCGTAAGGATGTACCTCACAGTGTAGTGGTACAATACCGAGGTGTGGCCTGGAGATAAAGATGACATCAAGAGAGGGGTGCACCACCTTAGCTGTAAGCACATTGGAGCATTGCTAATCCAGTTTGCCTGTTGATAAGCAAAGCCGCAGGATAGAGGTGTGTTGAAGTAGCCATAGCTTTGCTTAACTGAGAGCACACAAGGTAACCGAATGTGCATGTGAATTTGGATGAAAACGTGCTCTAAACCCGGTAAACGGCTGTGCGTAGCGTGCACCAGAGCTGAAACAGAAAGGATACAGGAAGAAAATAAGGAAATGCTGCAGCATGGTAATTGGAGTACAAATGAGTAATTAACCCACAGTGGGCCACTGACAACAGCTAACAAGGCTGCTAGCAGCTACCAGCAGAACAGGAAAGGGGAGATGCCGTACTGCAAAGAAAAGAGAACTGTCACAGCAGAACAAAGCAAACTTGCAGTAGATCAGCTACATAACACATTTCACAACACAATCCTGGGTTGGGAAAGTACAAAACAAGAAAGCCGGCAGCTGGATGCATGCCTGACAATGGGAGGGGAATCGGGTTGAAATGTGAAGTAAAGGGCAATAGATGAATCATGGCAGCCAAGCGTAATTCAACACCAAAGGCCCCACAATAGCAGTACCTGCTGTAAAACCCATAATTAAGATACCCTGCAGCTTGAATTGTACACACACCTAATTACACCAGCAGCATCCATAGCACAATAGTATAAAGTGTGAAAGCACCTCACACACACTTGTGTATTCCCAGACACTCTGCACCATTGGTGTATACAGATGGGGAACTTTTAATATGTACATGTTAGGGGCTGCCGTAGCTTTGATTCACCAGCATGTGTTGGAGACTGAAGGTGGTGTGGAAGATGATGCTGACAACCATCTCAGCCACCGGAGGAGGAGAAGAGTGTTCAGACCCAGGGTAACCTGCCAGAGGCTACATGATCTGGAGATAATAGAGCATTACAGGGTGGTCAGGGGCACCATACAGCAACTGGTTGAGCTGTGCCAGCCACGCCTCAGAGCCAGAAATAACAGAGGGGAACACATCCCAGTGGACACAAAGGTATGTGTAAGCTTGAGAATACTAGCCACAGGTACCTTTCAAAGGCCAACTGGGGATATCATGGGGATCTCACAGGCATCAGCATCCAGGGTGCTCCACCAGTTCCTGGATGCCATGTTACCACATGCCAATGAGCACATATACTTCCCCTGAGTGCAGGAGGAGTTGGCCAGCAATATGCATCTCTTCCACAGTGTGGCAGACTACCCAGAGGTAATGGGTGCAAAAGACTGCATGCATATACACATCAAGTCACCACCCGGTGAGCAGGGTAGGTGCTACATAAACCGCAAGGGATACCCCTCCATCAACTGCCAGGTCATGTGCAATGCCCAGGGCATTATCATGGATGTGTGTGCTGGCAGCCCTGGAAGCTATCATGACTCCCATATCTGGCATGCCTCACAGCTGTATCAGGTATTTGCCAGGGGGACATCCCATATGGCCACCTGGTGGGGGATGCTGGTTATGCACTGGAACTGTGGATGATGACTCCCATCAGAAATGCACACACACCCATGCAGGAATGCCATAATGAGGCACACGCACAAACTAGAATCATCATAGAGCATGTGTTCGGGATGCTGACATCACGGTTCCATTGCTTGGAAATATCTGGTGGAACCTGGCAGTACTCTCCAGGCATGTGTGCCCACATCTTCATAGTATGTGCCATGCTACACAATATGATCCTGCGGAAATGGCTGCAGCAGTGACAGAATGGTGAAGGCCCTTACAGCCCACCACCATTGCCAAGGGCCCCACAGGCACAGAGGTACTCAGACTATGAACACCCTGTGCCAGCCCCAGTAGGCAGACGGAGGTGTGCCCACTATGCCCATGCCTTGGCAAAGAGGGAACATATAGCACACACACTGACAGTGTAGGCACCTACGGACTGACACCCTTCTCCACCTGCACACACAGTAAACATGGATGGCACAACACATGACCACCTGTAAATTGTCATGTATAGGTTGTCTACTGTGTGCATCCTACATAGGCAGCCCTCAATTATTGTACAAACAACTGCCATTGGTACAAGGTAAGTCAATACCTAAACAGTAAATTAAGCTATCAGCATGTATCGATACTGTATGTATAGGTTCATAGGTACATAGGTAGGTACTTTCCTAACTGCCTGAGGCCGTTCATAAGCCTAGCCAAAATGTGTCTGCTGTTGCCATCCCATTGATTAACTAACTGTCCCTCTATCAAGCAGAGCCAATTGTGGGATCCCTGGGGTGTATCCACTGTTCGCCACCCACTCTGCAAGGATTCTCTGGAGTGTTAGTGAGGGGCTCCGTGTAATGTAATCAGGGATGTAGTTCCAAAGCATGGGGAGTACCCATGACAGGAATCTGTCACTCCAGCATCTTCCAGTTATGGTTGTGGCAAGGTGTAGCTCATTACAGTGTGTGGCTCACTGTGACATGGATTCCCATAGGTGGAGCATATCCATTAATCCTGACTTGGACACGGCTTTGTTGGCCAGCAAATATCATCTCTGAGTAAATGAGATGCCACTGAGTAATGCAAGAGTTTATGCAGTCTGGCAGCATAGGACACATGTCTGAGGGCATTATTCCTCTTGGTATGTTTGTGGCCCTTCCAGCTGTTGGATGTGTCTTCTGAGGTACATCCAAAATGGGTTATCATACTCGATGATGGGATTGATGAGTGATGAGTAAAGGGGCACAATAACATCAGTCTGTTTAGATGTGAACCCTTAAGTAATCAGGTGGCCTACATGGACGGATGGCCTAACTACTTCGCAGATATGATTGTCAAAGGAGAGATCACTAGCTAATGTAGTCCCCACATACCCATTACATCGTCTGAATTATAGTGTCTGCCACTCATGTGTTAATATGTGTGTGTGTAGTTTCCCAAAATGGAATGACCATGCAGTATGTGGCCTTTAGCTGGAGGCCATGACTCTGACACCCTGTGTTGGTCTATGTGAGGCCCCCTGAAGGACATCTGTGACAGCTGGACTGTCAGTTATGGTTCCCAGTTTGCAGTAATCGCCAAACACGGTCAGCTGTAGTCCACCTGTGTTAGCCCGTACCTCTGAGAAGTATATGACAAACAGTAGGGGTCCCAGGACTGAGTCCTGTGAGGCAACAGTTGTGACTGGTCAAGAGTTGGATCTGGAAGCTGATAGGCTTACCATGTGGGTTCTGTGTGTAAGCTTGTTGGCAAACCAAGTTGTGATGTATGGGTGTATGTACTGGCTGGTGACTGTAGAAATAATACCTGAGTGGGGAATGGTGTCAAAACCCTTGGCAAGGTCCAGGTAGTATGTGTGAAGTACCACACCCCACACCTAAAGTCTAGGTGACTGTAAGGCATGATCTTCACTCAATCAAGCTGACCTGGGTTGGGTCAAGTGTCTGGATGTTACCAGTGTTTCTGTTAATGAGTGTCATGAGGATGCGCTCCATAGCCGTGCAGATCAGGCCACTCAGGCTTATGGGGGTAGTAGTTACCATGGTCAGTTGTGTCACCACCTTGGTGGAGTGGAATTGCTGTTGCCATGAGCCATTGAATGGGCATGTAGCCTGTGTAGAGGCTGATGTTGAATTGCTATATTAGGTGGGGGGTCACTTTGTCTTGTAGTGTCTACAGGATGCAGCCTGGGACACCATCTGCCTCCAGTGACGCTCTGTCATGCCATTTGAAAGGGCCATTACCACCTGTATGTCTCAGATGTCTGGGATACTGTACGTTTTGGGTATTGTTGTAGGCCCTGTAGGGGGTAAAGCTTGCACCGAATGTATCATCAAGTCTGTTGGTGATATCAGTAGGGTCAGTATATTCAGTGCAATATTGCACCAGCACAGTGCAAATCTGTGTGTTACTGCTTAAATCCTTGATATAGCCAAAGAAGCCTTTGTGGTCATCTTCCGAATTCATGCCTATTTACCTGTGGATGTTGGCCTTGGATGATTACATGAGTAACATAAGTGTCTTGCTAATACTGGTCATGGATGTCTGCATGTCTTGGGATTTGCTGTTGTTCTGGACTACTGTCCTACTTCTGTTCTATAGCCTGTATATTGCAGAGTTTCAACAGACTGGTGTCCTTGTGTAGGAGTAGTGAGTCTTGGTTTACCACTGACGGCACGACCCATACTCTTTGTAGGTGCTTACAGAGTGCATCTGTAATTCTGTCTGTATCTTGAGCAGTGTCATCCCTGAGCATGGGGTCTGTGAACCCTCCCACCTCTGTCATTAGTACTGTGAATTTAGCTGTAGGAAATGTATTCACTGTGTGTTCCTTGGGTGGGGGAGATGGTTGGGAGTGGAAATCATCAGTGAATAGTTCATGGCCAGATCTAAACAGTGACCAGTTTACCACTGCTGTAGTACACCTGTTGTACATGTCAGTCATTACCACTTCTAGTATGTTTTCACCTCTCGCTAGTCCATCTACCAACTGATACAGGCCATATGAGATGATAAATCCCAGGAAGTGCTGGGCCTGGAAGTGAATACTCAAGTAGGTTATCCAGTTAAGTGTAGGGTAGCGACCTTGACCAATAACAGGGTGTCTGGTGGGATTGTCATATTTACCACTGTCTCCAGATAGTTGTAGTGGTGCTCCTGGGTCATGAAGGGTTATCTGTAGCAGCTCACAGTTTGCATTGCAGTTGTGGCTGATGTTAGCTGCACATGGATGATCACAGAGGTATCATGCTGCCCCACTAACTTGGAGGTGTAGGTATCCCTGATGAATATGGATACACCCCCTCCATGTCTGTGCCAGTCCATGTTCAGTGGCTGAAATATGTGTTATGGGTTGTAGTCTGGTAGTTCTGGTGTGCTCACAGGAGCCTTACACAGGTCCCAGTCACAGAACAGATGTAGATGTCCATACTGAGGGGTGCTGTGAGTGCGTGCATGTTGTGAGTACTACCCCTAGTGTTGAGTAGCCTAACCCTCATTGATTCTGCTATTGTACAGCTCATGGAGGTGAGATTCACCTCTGAGACCTGCCTATAAATGGCACCATGGGGGCGCCAGTAGCCTTGCCCAGCATTCCAAAGCCTTTGGCTGACACATGCAAGTTGGTATGGCATTGTTGCAGGCATGTTTCCCATCTGTGTTTGTGCCCCGTCTTTCCTGTAGGTAACCTAATGGTAAGCAATACATAGCCTGAAACCTATACAAGTCCACTAGCTTCCAAGATAGGCTTTTGGAGTGATTATGTATCAGTTAGTTTGTATGCTATTGCTGTACTTAACTGTTGTCTGACTACATGGTGATTTTCACTGTATATTGTGATAAGAAAACTCTGTATAATCACATATGATGTTGGAGATGGTCTGCACTGTAGAGGATCACAGATAGGTAGTAGGCTATCTGCCCAAGGGCATTTAGAAGCATAGCTACAGTGTGGTGGCTTTATCTGTACCATTGATGAAGTAACTGAGCCTCTGTCAAGCATAGCCAATGAAGTGATTCCAGACAGAGTTGCTGGAAGCTGTTGAAGACTGGGGTGCTCTAGGGTGATAGGGGAGCATAGTGATCTCAAAAGGGCATGTTAATATGACAAACCAACAGCATTCAATTTCCCCAACAGGTCTTGCAGATATAAAACTGGATTGCCTCCCCCACACCCTGGTTGTATGTTTCTGGGACACATGATCCCAGGGGTGTATATACTGTTGCCCAGTCACACATCAAGGTTTCCCCTGAAGTATGTCAGTGAGGGGCTATGCCAAATGTAGTTAGGATGTTAATGCATAGACTCTCACTTCATGTGTTATGTCGGTATTTCGAGAAGCTCACTGGGTGTAGGTGGCTCCACCTGTTGTGTAGCCAAGCTTACACATAGGATTCATGGACATAGGAAATAGGCAGAAGGAACATTAATGCCAATAGCGTAATGGCTACAGCATTTGCATAATATCTGTGCAGTCGTGGTTCAAATCCCAATAAAGTCAGAGATGTTTTACATGTTACATAGTATACCTTAACCACAGCTTGCATATATAGGTAGTATCTATCAGAATAATAAACATTTGGAACACACATAAATCCATGTGTGCTGGAGAGTACAGTTAACAGACAATGTAATGTTATGTTAGCACCTAGTGAGATGTTACGTCACTGAAATGTATATATCCTGAGTAGTTAGGAGAAGTGGCCATATTTGCGTGCACAGGTTGTAGGATGTAAGGTTTGTTTAACTGTGTACAACCGCTGGTATAATGTCACACAAACACCTTTAAACCTGCTTACAACTGCTTAAATTAGCCTTATTCTGTAGTAAAACATGTCTAATACATTGCAGATGTTTAACCCTGGACCATGCACACCATAGTCATGGGACCTACCACTAAGCCATCTAATCTGTATACATGGTAAGTGGTTGTTAGACTACACTTTATACTACAGGCATTTCACAGTACAGACCACAAATGGGACAGTCACTCTGTGTACATATGTACAGTACATTGTAATGTACTGTAATGTATGAATCAACATATACAAGTCTACATATGTATAAGTGTTACAAATTAATATTAAATATATCTATATATATATATATATATATATATATATATATATATATATATATATATATATATATATATATATAGATACATATCACTGTTGTGTGCACATAGATAGAAATATGTATATATATATCTATATATATATATATATATATATATATATATATATATATATGTTCTTCTTCTTTCAGCTGCTCCCGTTAGGGGTTGCCACAGCAGATCAACTGTTTCCATTTCCTCTTGTCCTATGCATCTTGCTCTGTCACACCAACCACCTGCATATCCTCTCTCACCACATCCATAAACCTTATCTTAGGCCTTCCTCTTTTCCTGTTACCTGGCAGCTTCATCCTTAGCATCTTTTTCCCAATATACTCTGCATCCCTCCTCAGCACATGTCCAAACCAAGGTAATCTTGCCTCTCTGGCTTTGTCTCCAAACCTTCCAACCTGGGCTGACCCTCTAATATACTTATTCCTAATCCTGTCCATCCTCGTCACACCCAGTGCAACTCTTAACATCTTCAACTCTGCCACGTCAAGCTCTGACTCCTGCCTTTTTGCCAATGCAACTGTCATATAGTAACATCTATAGCCATATATATATATATATATATATATATATATATATATATATATATATATATATATATATATATATATATATATATATATATATATATATATATATATATATATATATATATATATATATAAACATCTATGAACACACTTTGTGACACAGAAGCATTCCAAATGGATATAAGTGTATGCAAAACACATGCAGCTCTGGTATTATAACTATTAATATTAACCTAATTCCCCACAGAAGCAATGGTTGCTGTGTATGTGGAGAATGGTGTGGGTGAGGACTGCTGGCTAATGGAATATGCATCAAGGACAGCCTGTGTCAGATGTTCATTACGTGAACTGGAGGGGTACATATGGAGTATGGGCACAATGTAGAAAGGACACAAAACAAGAACCATTCTCATCCATAATACACCCTGTCAGGTCACATTGCAATACTGACTTTAACAAACATGAACATTAACAGGTATCATACATATGTACACCAACTGACTTACACATTTGTTTGCAGTAGTGAGGAACGGCTGTACTACACTGTACATACTAAGCACCATAAAAGTTGCACATATCTCAGATGCCTCAGTGGTAAAGCCAGTGACTGTGGTGTTCATGGTCCCGGTTTCAAGACCTGTAAGGGCTGTTAAGTCATTATGAGTCCCTGAATAAGGGATGTTGGATGCAGGGTGATTAAAGCACTTTTAAGCAGACATTAGCGGGTTATTGCGCTGGTAAGTGCCGGTAAGCGGCGCTTAAACATGACTACACGGATAAGCGCCACACAGGTTTAACCTTTGCTGAACATCGAGCAGATCATGGGCAAAGCCACTCACAACCACTGAAATGTGCGTTAATCACCCTTGCACTACCAGTGCCTGCTCTGAGAGGGTAAAATGACCACTACCAGGATTAGAACACGCAACCATATACACATTCTTCGCAATAACCTACCACTAAGCTATTTGAGATGTACCAACGGCAGATGTGTATTCTGACAGGTTAAAACACAAAAGGGAGGATTGTGTGGAAATGGGACAAAACCGCCATGTACCCAATGAAAGGTGTATGCTATATATATATATATATATATATATATATATATATATATATATATATATATATATATATATATATATATATATATATATATAGATATATATATATATATATATATATATATATATATATATATATATATATATATATATATATATATATATATATATATATATATATATATATATATATATATATATATATATATATATATATATATATATATAGAGAGAGAGAGAGACAGAGATATGTCTATATATAGGGATATACATATATATGTAGATATATAGATAGGTTAACAACATCTTCACAACCATGGCGCTAAATATAAACAGGATACCTACCAAATACCAAATGCTTGACATACTGACGCGCATAATCATGAGGCTTAAAGACCGAAAGACAACAGTACCGAAACACCAGAAGCGCGAGTTTTAAAATCCCGATGTTAAGGGACTTTTAGTTAGTGCTTCTGGTGTTGAGGTTCAGGTAGGTTACTGTGTGTAAGTGTGTTTCTGAGGGCTTTAGTGTGTGTAAGTGTGTGTTCTGAGTGTGTTGTGTGTTTCTAGGGGACTGTAATGTGTGGCTGTGGGTTTGCTTTGTGTGTCTGTTTGTGCGATCTAGGAGGTAGAATATTAAAGTAGGGTGGTGTGTGGGGCACAGTCAGCCACATGGGGGGGGGGGTGTAGGGGGACTTGCCCACCTGCTCATATGTAGTGTAGGATGGTATGTTTGGATGTGGTGGGTAGCAGTGTGTCTGTGTGTGCGTGTGTTTGTGTTCTGTGTTTGTGTTACTTTCGCGAGTTTGACTGTCGCGAGTATGAGTGTTCGGTAATGTGGGGTTTGGGAGTCTGGGCCCGGTACTGTGGGCGTCGGAATTATGTGCGTTCGGGATTCCATAGGTATACCTTATACAGCGGTTGAAGTGTTCATATATGAGTATAACATGAACCATATCAATCACACATTCAACCATGACCAAACTATATGAACAAAGGATATGGAGAGTATATGCCTATACACTATTACAAATATGTGCTAGGGACATGAGCCAAAGATAGGGTTACCACCTGTCCCACTTTGCGAGGGACAGTCCCTCTTTTGGTGGTTGTGTCCTGACCAAAAATATTAAATATGGCAAATGTCCTGAGATTGTAGGACATAATTAGGTCCCATATTTTATGTAATAGTTGCATAAAATAGTTATTTCTTTATCTAAAATACGTAATGTTACAAGAAACAGAATAAGCAACTAAACTGCTACACGAATAAGCTTTTATTTAGGCAAAAAAGTAAAGTTATATCCTTTGTACTGACTGTGGGTATGTGTTGGCCTGTAAAATCTGATGTGTGTCCTGAAAATGTCCCACTATGGTCATTTGAAAAGGTGGCAACCCTAGCCAAAGAGGGTCAGTCACCAACACAACTGCAATGACTGCAAATACCTATGACAGAAATACGCAGACAGCTTTCATGTAGCAACACTTTATTACATTCTGATGAATTACCGAAAGGATTCAAGGACTAACATCACCAGCATGCTATACAGGAACCATTTAACAGTGCCTTAATGAATCAGCCTGCGATTATCATAGTATTAGTCCACTAAAGGATAGGTGTTCAAATAGGGAAGGAACCCTCACACACATATCAAATATGTATAAAAGCAGTTCCTACACACCTGCATCTGCTATGTACACCTACCAACATCTCCCCCACACCCAAACCAATTACAATACATACTGTAATAACATCACAAATCATTCAGTCACTGTACGACATCTGCAGAAGCCTTAACATACCTTGTCAGAGACACACTAACATGGCCCTATGTGAAATAGTTACTGTTATACAATGGAACAGCTGCTGATGTTACAGGGTTTGTTTGCACTAATCCCATTTCAGAGGGCTGTGTGTACACCAGGAAGTGTTACCAATTACTGATTAACAGCACAGTATGATACACATTTACACCAAACCAAAGATGTCTGGTGAGCACACTGTAAACCACGTAACATTATATGCACAGCCGTACAGCCTTGAGCTGCTCAAACATCCTTGCCAGACTGAAACATCTGCAGAAGTATCAGGTACAAACAAACTCTGCATAAGTATCAATGTTCTGAAATATAACACTTGTACTCGCATGTAGAACAACATTTTCTAGGCATTACACACAATCCACGGGTGTCATGAAGCTAATATATCTCTGTGTGTCTCCATATAGCTGTTGCAATACATCACAAACAACACACCCATGCCATCTTCCTCGAAAGTAAGGCAAAGGGACAACATCCAAGTGGAGTACTCAATTATACACTACTGTTGCCATGGTATTCGGTAATGGAGTAGCTGCACAGCTGATGTGCATGTAATTAACTACTTTGGAACACCAATTGGCGGTCAGGATAGCACGTTACTGATATTTAACTATAAAAGGATGGCTTGCCACACATTCAAACCATCTGTATATACTAGCAGAACATTACAAAGAAGATTGAAACACAAACTGAAAAAGATTGAAATAACAGTCAACGACACCTCGGGTTACTAATAAGGTATGTAGAACACTCAGTATGTCTGTGTATGTAGTACCTGTTCTGTAATAATTAAAGAGTAAGCAATGCATATAGTGGAAACAGTTATCTTGTAGTGATGTACTGTTGAGCATAGTAATGCTTGTAGTATTTATGTGTGTACTGCTGTAGGTCACAAGGCAAACACCTCATATACCACAAGGGATGCTATAAAAGGGCTTTGAACCCAACAATTCCTCTCCAGCTGCTGTCAGTGGCAGGGCTGGTCCAACAAGTACGTGCTATAACAGGGGATAGTATATGTTGATATATTGTAACAGTAGGCATACGTATGGGTGTATTACTAAGAATAACATGTTGAAGGTGGGCCTACTGTGCAATTATGATTTGCATTGTGGGATATTGTGCCATTAACTGTGTAATGTACAGTATTGTAGGCAGATATGTATTACATTTTACATAGCATTACTGTTATGTTAGGCAAACATTAGTTATGTCTATTGGCATTTACAATACACAATAACAGGATACATATGACTTGTAGTCACCCGACAGTTTATCAGCATGATAGCAAAGTAAAATGGAAGAGCTAGTTAAATATCCATGCACATAAGACAGGTTCATAGGTAGGTACTAGGCTGTCTGCCCAAGGGCATTTATAAGCCTAGCTTGAGTGTGTTGGCTTCCGCCACTCTCTTAGGTTAGTTCCCTGGGCCTCTGAACAGCAGAGCCATTAGTTCCCTGTGCCTCTGTCCAGCAGAGCCACTGCAGTGATCCCCAGGGTACATGTCTGTCTCCCATCCAACCGTCAAGCTTTCTCTTGAAGAATGCTAGTGAGAGGCGCTGCCTGATGTACATTGGAATCTTTTTCCAAATGATGGGGAGTCTCTGGGTCAGGAATCTATCCCTTCAGCACGTCCTAGTTATCATCGTGGTTAGGTTTATATCCCTAGAGCATGTGGCTCTCAGGGGCTTTTGTTTAGGTGGAGCATATCCATCAATACTGGGTTGGACATAGGCCTTGTATGTCAAGCAGAGATCACCTCTGAGTACACGGTATGCAACCAAGTACAGCTGGAGTTTCTTTAGTTGGGCTGCATAGGTCATCTGTTTGAGGTCAGTAATCCTCTTGGTGTGGTACTTTTGTGGTCTTTCAAGCTGTTGCAATTGTCTTGTAAGGTACATCTGAAATGGGGTGTTATATTCTTTAATGGGTCTAATAAGTCACGAGTAGAGAGGCACAATGGCCTCCTTTGTTCTGGATGTGAACCCATTTGAGATTAGGGGGGCCACATAGAAGGATATTCTAACCACCTTGGCAATATGGTTACCAAAGGAGAGATTGCTATCGACTTGGGTTCCCAGATCCCTTATTACCTTTTCTGTATGTAGGGGACTACCACCTATGTGGTAGTCCATGGGTAATTAGTTTTATCCAAAGGGGATGACTATGCACTTTTTTGCATTCAGCTTGAGGCCATGATATTGACACCAGGTATCCGTCTCAATGAGACCCTTCTGGAGAGAATCTGTATCAGCTGGGGAACCAAGTATGGCCCCTAGTTTGCGGTCGTCTGCAAACCTGTGCTTGCCTGTGCCTCAGAGAAGTATATATCGAACATGAGGGGTCCTAGGACTAAGCCCTGGGGGACGCCACTTGTAACTGGTTTACAGTCGGACATAGGGTAAGCAACTCTCACTGTGTGGGTTCTGTCCGTGAGCCACTTTGCAAACCATCTTGTGATGTAGGGGTTAATGTTCAGGTGAATGGGTATGTCGATAATACCAGAATGGGGAATGGTGTTGAAAGCCTTTGAGAGGTCAAGGTAGGCTATGTGGACCTCCTTACCCTCATCTAATGCCTTGCTAACTGTCTCAAAGAAGTCCTCCAGGTTGAGGAGGCATGGTCTGCCCTTAACAAAGCCAAACTGGGTGTGGTAAAAGGTTTGGAGGTACCCAATGTCTCTGTGAATGAGATCCATGATGATGTGCTCCATAGCCTTGCAGACCAGCCTAGTCAGGCTTATAGGGCAATAGTTCCTATGGTCCGTTGTGGTGCAACCTTTGTGGAGTGGGATAACTGTTGCTGAGCACCATTCAGTGGGCACAGAGCCTGATGTGAAGCTGTTATTGAACATGGTGCTTAAATGGGGAGCCAGTTAGTTCTGAAGTTCGTGTAAAACGTAGCCTTGGATGTTGTCCGGTTCCATGGATGCTGTGTTTTTGGCATTAGAGAGTGCAGCTTTTACCTGCATAGTTGTGATTACAGGGACTCTGCATTCTTCCTCTATAGATATGGGCCCCTTAGGGGGTGAGAGGGGGGGTAAAGTTAGCACTGAACCTATCTGCCAGGATGTTGGCAATATCAGTTGGTTCTGTACTTTTCGTGCCTTTGTGCTGTAACTCAGAGCAGATCTGGGTGTTCCCATTGAGATTCTTGACATAGCTATAGAATGCTTTGTGGTTGTTCTTGGAATTAGTGGTGATTTTGTTTTCATAGCTAGCCTTGCAGGATCTTATAAGGGATCTCAGCTTCTTACTGAGGCTGACCATGGAGCTCCTCCACTCATGGGATTGTACTCTCTTTTGTAACAGTTTATTCCTTCTGTTGTACAGTTTGTTTATGACAGGGGACCACCAGATTGGCTTCCTTTTTTTGGAGGATAGCGTCTTGGTTCTGTTTGGTCTAGCACGATCCATGCACTCGTGTAAGTACTTATAGAGTGCATTTGTGTAAGATTCAGCAGTTGTAACTGTATTGTCCATCTGCATGGGTGTTATGAAGTTCACCACTTCTGTCTTAAGAAGCATGAAGTTGGCTTTGGAGAAATATTTTACTGTGGTTTCCTTAATGGGGGGTGGGGGCAGGATGTAGATATCAAGGGTGATTAGCTTATGGTTGGATCGAACCAACGAGGAGTTGACTTCAGGTGTGGAACACCAGTCACTCATGTTGGTGATGACTAGGTCTAGGATATTGTTGCTCCTAGTGGGGGTGTGGATACGTTGATCCAGGCCATTGGAGTTTACGAATTCCAGAAAGTGTTGAGCTAATTAGTTGGTACATGAGTAGTTTTCCCAGTTAATGGTGGGGTAGTTGAAGTCACCCATTATTAGGGTGTTCGGTTGAACCCTAATATTTTCCTGTACATCAAGAAAAGAGGAGTGGGAATCCTGGGGCATGGTGAGGGATCTGTAGCAAGCTACAATTTGGATTGCAGTTATGCCCAGAGTTAGTTGCACTTGGATAACCTTGGATGCATTGTGCTGAGCAACTAGCCTGGAGGTGTGGATATCCTTAATGAATATGGACACACCTCCACCTTTGGTGTTTTGGTCCAGGTTACATGGCCGAAAAGTGTGGTATGAGTTATAGCCTGGTAGGGCAGGGGTGCTCTCTGGAGCCTTGAACCAGGTCACAGTCAATGCACAGATATCAATGCTCTCCATTTTAAGGAGTGCCTCAAGTGAGTGCATTTTGAGATTTAGACTTCTAGCATTGAGTAGCATCACCCTCAGTTTTTGCTTGCCTGTTCCTGTTATGGTGGTGAATTTGTTATTTGAACCTTGCCTAAAAAAGGCACTATAGGGGCAGGAAGAGCATTTGCCAGTATCCAGACTCCCAGGGGTGACAGGTGCAGGCCATCTGTGGCAAAGCATTGTGGTCTGTCGACCATGTCATCCCATGCAGACAGATACTGGATTCCCTTAGAATGACACCAGAAGCTTAGCCAATTGTTGAAGTCAATCATTTTGTCCTTGTACTGCGATATCATTCTGGGCGATGACAGAATGCTACTCAGGGCTAGGGTCATACCTACCTGGGCTACAAGATCAGAGAGCTCTTCCATGTCTCTTTTCATGTAGTCCAGGGAGGTACATCTCAGGTCGTTCACACCAACATGGACAATGACAGAGTCATATTTGTACTTGTTGTGGAGTTACCTGAGTGCATGGGTTATATGGCGGATCCTGGCACCCGACAGGCAGCTGACAGTAACCTTCTCCTTGTTTAGCCTGGTGAGTGGGACATCAGCGTGCCTGACTATAGAGTCACCTATGACTAGTGTGTTGGGTACGTTGTTTTGCCTTATTGGCTGTGGTTGAGTGGCACACTGAGTCTATGGGCTTTGTGTCATTTGGGTTGTGTTGGGGGATGGAAGTTGCTTGTGTTTCTGCTTTGGAGGTCTCTGTTGCTTAGACAGATTATTACTGAGAGCCTCTGCAAATGGTTTTCTGTTACTATGTGTGGATTTTGGTGGTGTAGATTTAGTGAGACTATGTGATGAGTGTGGTGTGGTGCAAATGTTTAGCTTCTCCACTTGACTGTCAAGTTCAGTCTTGGTTGGAGAGAGCTTTACCTCCAGTTTAGCTAGGTAAGTGCATCTCTTATAGGTTGTAGTTTTGGGTGGTAGGAGGAGAGGGTTGTCTGTGTACATGAGGCAATTTCTACATTGCCTCAAGATGCCCAGATTCATCAGATAGACAGGAGAGAACACTGGGAGCTGACCCTTGGACATGCCTGAATAAAAAACTATTTTCCTCCAGATAAGTGAGGAAAGTGAGTACAAGAGCTGTTTTTTCCTATGCAAGTGAGAAACGTAAGTACAAAAACTGTTTACCTCTCAGTAATGAGGAAGATTGAGTGCTATAGTAATTAGTAGCTTATTTAGTGCTTACAAGTTCTGAACAAGTTTTGAGCATGAATAAGCAATCCAGACAGGGTCTTGGATAACATAAACACATTGCCCCCACAACAGGTACACAATCATATATTCATGTACGCTACAGAACCCCTGTAACCACAACTATGCAGGTACAAGCTGCACTCAGGCTGCATGGGACCTGCCCACATCCCAGGATGTATCATACACATATGGCAAAACAATTTGCTCTCCACATACACATCATGTAAAATGTAAAACATAGCTTCATGTCAGGCTGTGTAAACACTGAAAGGTGCACACCACCAATTATCACAACCCACAAAGGGGGAGACAACTCTGATAATGGGACGTACTGCACGACTATCCTGCTGAGTCTGGTCTGAAAGGCCATAAACCTTGATCAACTTATTTGATGTCAACAGTACAGATGTAGATGACAGTAAGATTGATTTCGCACAGCATATCATAACCTTACCAGGTCATAGGACATCATCACCCATACTGTATTCCACCTACAATCAGTATACTAGATGTACATTCCTATGTCACAGGAGTGTTGCTGGCAGAACCAACACTACAGAAGGGGTCTGAATAATACATGCACATCACACCAGTGCCAGCTACAGTAAGACATGGTTAATTCATTGTACTCCCCCTCATTGTAGTCTATACCACACAGACTAACAGAAGGCATCTGCCTATTGAAGTATGCGAATGACTATGACCTAGGAGCAATAGCTGACTCAATGAGTGTTGCGGACAACATGCAGAAGGGGCTTTGTGGGTGAGGTGTATGACATATGGCCACAATCTGACAGCTACATATTACATTGTCACCCCTATGTTAATAACCCTGTACCCATGAACTATCTCCTAGGCAGCTGTGTGTAAGGGATGCAGCTGTGCAGTTGTCTTTCCTGTGATAGTTACATCACCACACCTGTCAGGTAGCCATAAGTGGCAACCCAAGTCATGACAGGGTGCCATCCATGAATATAGAGATCATTGTTTAGCCATACTCAACACTCAAGTGACCCATATCAGATCACATATTTCCTATAAGGGGTATTGGCCATGTTCAGATGGCCTACACCAGCCTTCCCTATCCCCATCTCCACTATGTAGCATGATGCCTACCCTGAATAAAACCATGTCCAACCCAATGATGTTGGACACGCTACACGTACACATCCTGATCTCAAAAACATATTTCATAGACATCCACCTTCCTAGTACAAGGATCACCACATGCTGGACAGATCCTTGTCACATACACTTTACATACTCCTGCCATACTATACATTCCTGTCCAGCAAAGCTGCACATTGCCCCTCGTTCAGACATGGTGTGATGACCGCATGGCAAATATATCATTAACCATGTGGATCAGTTATGTGGCACTGCTTGACCTGGAGACAGAAACCTGCCTGTCGGCTATAGCTAGGTAACCTTTCATCCTAGGCTCATACATGACCCAGGGCATATAGCCTACTAGTTGACTTTGACCGTACATGCTATAGTGGATATCCAACCCTGGAAATACCATCAGGCTAGCCAGTGTCCCATGTGTATCACATGTGTAACACAGGTGATACATGGTAGGATGCTGAACTGCTGTACAGTGCCGTGTAGATGTATATGGCAAAACACATACATGTAAAACCTTCTGTGAGCAAGTCTGCAGGGTCATAGGTCATGTCCGTTAAGGCAGTGTAAGTCTTTATATGTGACATATACACAACATCAAGGTCAACTGCATTAATGTGGACACATTCAGGCATGTGCTGATAGGTAGGAACACCAGTACAGACAAACAGACATGCCCACATCAAGGCAGCATCCACATGGAGTATGAGCAATGTAATCAGGTGACACACACATATATGGTGATATCCAATCACCATTGAGTGTCAAATGTGTGAGACAGAAACATGTCAGTGGTGTCAGTGTCATGTAGATTTGCAAAGACAAGTATTTAATCGTAATAAATGTGATACACATGTATGTTCAGCTGTAGCTCTGTACGTCTCTGTGAGTTACTGTGACCTGTCTCCATCATTATGTCTTCCAGGTATGCCACGTGCAAGGCTGTCACCTTATACCTGCTTGGAGGATGAGGCCCTCATCCCATACCTACTTGATAATCATCATGTACTGTTCAGCCATGTGCCACAGGATGCACAGCAGCGGGATTACCTATGGCAGGAACTTCGCAGGAGGGTTAATGATGTAGGTGGCCACAACCGCACATATCAGCAGGTGTGCAGACACTATACAGACCTAATTAGATGGGCAAAACAGCGTGCAAATGCAATCACCAGGGAACAAGGTGCAACAGGTGGTGGGCCACAAACCCAGCCCCCCACTCACGTGTACCGAGGAGCTACTGGCCAATCTGGGGACACCTGCAGAACAACATCCACAAGCCTTAGCTGATATCGTGGAGGTGGGTGTCTCTCAACCACTGAGCCTGGAGAGGCCTGGTAAGTCATTACTGCACATATAACAACTATATTCCATATAGTTACATGTGTCACTGTACAATATGCAATGTAACATATGCAAGGCATGTATACACACATGCCGCATACTATAGTATGCTACTCTGTGTATGCACACATGTGCATACTCCATAGTACAGTCTATTGAACTGCCATATGTGTTAACATACACATTGCACCCTGTAGCTATCATACAAGTGTGGATAATGATCATACTGCTGTGTCACTCCTATTTAGGTACCTCTGGCATTCTGCTGTGACAGCAGCCCATTGCAGGTGAGACTGTTATTATTAATCAGACATGTTAATGCACAGATCTATCTGCCATGTGGCCATTTACCACATGTACACATAATGTATGGTCCTGTCACAATATACAGGTCGGACCTGCAATGCATCACAATGGTTACCCATGTGCAATACTTACAAACTATGTGAAACACCGACATGAAACTTCACAAACTGTCATTGCCAGATGTGTGGAAAGCTGTGTATACAATGGTGGAGGTGTTGTTCACTGTAGGGACATGCACTACAGATCAGAACTACACATGTGGGGAATACAAACAGTACTACACAGTGAGCTGGAGGATGGCCAGCCCACAGGATTCACTGGTGTGGATTATACCCCTGCTATGAATGTCACACAATGTTATGTGCTATCTGACATGTCCATGACATCTAGTGGGCTGGCTGCAACACTGCCTAACTATCCTGAAAAACATATCCCACATACCAAACATACCACCCTTTGTCTGCATAACCCTGTCATCAGTGGAGCATATGATATCCATGGGTGTGTATATCATATGGAACAACACAGAAATGTGAAATATATGCCCGTCACAGCCATTTTGCCAACACATGTTCACACATGGCCATGGAGGATGGCCAGAGACATGAAGCAACACCCACAGTAGACGTGATGTGCTTGTGTGTGCACCCTGTCATACATTGGCGCCACATTGTCCAACTATGGCCTTTGAGTAATGGTTATATTGCAGATGTGGAACACTAGACATCCTACAGGCCTGTGCACATCTTGTGTAGGCGTGACATCAAACCACCACATAAGATATGTTGAAAATCTTGAGTGTGTCATGACATGACAGCAGTCACCTGTACAGTATCCACATACATACACAGACAACCACATCAGCCCACAGATACAGTACAGTCCCCTTGCTGGTGTGTGACATCACTGTCATCCTTGCTCCTCGTGTGTGTGTGTGTGTGTGTGTGTGTGTGTGTGTGTGTGTGTGTGTGTGTGTGGTACACAGATGTCATGTGGGACATGGTGTACTGACAAGTTTGTCATGTCTGGCCATAGTTACCAGGCAGCAGCAATATGGTTGCAGATTTGCAGGGTGTCATCCGTATACCCTTCAGTGACCTGTGTCATACATTCCACATTGTGGTTTAGTGTGTATACACCTCAGTGATGTGGGTCACATTCCACAGTATATATGTATTGTATCTGAACACAGTCATGGCTATGAACTGTGCCTCTAACTCACACTGTATAGCAATAGAGATGCCACATGATTCCCTGCAATGGCCATGCACAACTAAATGTGCAGTATATCTGTAGGGTGGACAGACAACACTGCGTCAGGGGAAGGTCCATGTTAGTATAACATATCCCTGCATTGGGACACCATTACCCCACTGTATATTTGACAGGACACCATTGAGTTAAACATGTATGCATGTCATTGCACACATCGGCAGATCACATGTCATACTACATGTGATTGTCAAGGTCATATGCCACACATCAGGCAGGTGTACTGTTAACCTGTGCTGGTCTACATTTTGTAACACAGGGATGTACACTAACTATTACTATGATTGTGTAATGTGCATGCCTTCTGCTATGACACATATATGCTGTTGTGTGCAACCCAGGAATGTATGATAACTAGCACTATTATTGTCTGAGCTGCATGCCGTCTGCCATATCACATGCATGTTGCATGTCTTCTGTCATATCACATGCATGTTGGGTGCCATAGCGTGTGTCTGTGTGTGTGTCTGTGTGTATGTGTCTATTGTATAGATTGTAATGTACAGTTCTTGTCTGCCCCTCACAGGTGTTGATGTAGGTGCGTTCCCCTCCTGCGGTCCATCTGATGTTAGTGTCCCCACAGACTCTAGCAGTGATGATGAATGTATGAGTGAGGCACAGGCAGGATTTTCATGGGCTGAATCTGTGCCATTGGTTGCCATTCTACCTATATCTCCTTTATCCCAACACACAGTTCTCATACTAACACATACCCCATCACCAGTGGCCAAAGAGGAAGGACAATTGGCATGTGGTAGCTTGGAACAGGAAAGTGTGGAGGCTATGGAAGGTGTGCCTAGACACCATGGTGTCAGCCAACTGACTGGTGATGCCCCACAAAGGCATGTGGCCAGTGCTGCTCGTAGGAGGACATCTGACCAACATGCCCCTGCAATGCAGAGCTCAGCAGCTGGTGTCACCAGATGCATGTTTCAGGCTGTAATGGAGGCACAGGCACATGCTGAATGGCACAACAGAGAAGATCAGAGGCTTCAGAGGGCTGCTGTCCATTCTTTAAACAACAACATCCAGGCAATGGCAAATGCTCAACAGCAGATTGCTGAAGTTTTGGATAGATGATTGGGTGACATGGTTGGAGTCCTTGACTGGGGCATGACAATCTGCAGCATGAGATGTCTGTGCTGGAACATCTGGTAGGAGTGAGGGGTCGGGCACATGGACGTAGGCCAACTACATCACCTGTTGCAAGTCTACGTGAATGAGCTACCTCACATGCCTGCTCCCATAGTGGCGGTAGCAGCAGCAGTGCAGCTGGTGCTGTACTGTCCACACCAGAACACAGCAGGCCATGTCCACATGGCCCTGGATTGTCCCAACAGGGACACAGTTCCAGTGGACATGTGTCATCAGACAGTACCCAATCTGCACCTCTGCCTGGTAGTGCCCATGCAACCCCTGGCAGGCACAGGTCACGTGGCCTTGACCGGATACCATGAACTGTAAAACCTGGCTTGTAAAGTCCGCAGCTGTCAATAATACCCCTGTTTAGGACAGACACATGCCAGAACTGTGTGCATACATACATACACACACCGGAAACATATGTAGGGCACAACACACACATGCATAGCATCCACAAATGCCCAATGAGATAAAAGGCCCTAACCCACACACATGATTTCATCCAATGGTGCAGCCTAGGCCTCTGGCAAACATTATCACCCTGTACATATAATGATGCTGTGCCACATCCCTGTCATCCACACCATCGGTGCAGGGACATACTCATATGGTCTAATGCACGGGGTGAATGGACTAGGAAGATAATTGTAGATTACAATTGTTGTGTACTGTTGACAGACAGCAGACATACTATGTAATACAGGTTTAGAATGCATTTTGTACTGTTAACAGTATGTGTCATGTGTAACAACAGTAACTGCATGTTGGTCTTGATGTTCTGCCTTCCTCCTTCAGGTCTAATTGCATGTGCTGGTGGATGTCAGTGTTTGCAGTTAGTGTCCCATATGTAAATGTGGACTACTCCCAGGTATGTATGAAAATACCAGCATGCACTTTATAGCTTCCACATCACAGTTAGAAAGTCCCACATTCCAAAAACGTCTACTGATCTACTGATCCAAGAGCATGATAGCTGTGTGTTACGCTACTGTGGCTAGAGACGTGACATCCATACTGGGTGACATCACAGGTACAGTTGCATGGAGTGGGGAGGTAAGAGAACGTTCTAGCAGATGACAAGGGTAGAGGCCAGTGGAAAGCGTGATGCCTCTTTGGGAAGCAGTAATACATGTTCACATGACAGGATGCAAACACACAAATACACCCACACACTCAGGTATTTACACACATGTATTCAGAGACACAGTAACACACCCTCACACTCATGGATTCACCGACACAGTAACACACACACACACACACACACACACACACACACACACACACACACACACACACACACACACACACACACACACACACACACACAGTTGCTAGTGTTGAGGTGAGAACACCTGCCTATGTTTAAATCATCATTACAGTACTGTGCACTTACATGACGCACCACAGAGATTACACATGTACAGGTAGTCAGTATGGCCTAAGATCGAGGACATCAACAGGGATAGTAGATTGCATCGATTGGCTGGGGGAGGGGTCTTATCAGTTCACAATGGTAACATACATCCTCACTCCAGGGATCAGACAGCCATACATACACACACACACACACACACACACACACACACACACACACACACACACACACACACACACACACACACACACACACTGTGGCATTCACTATTGGTTACACCTATGTCACACACATACAGATACGTCACATGTGTGAGATACACACCCCTGCCTATGTCCTGCTTTCTACATTGCAGTCTGTACAGATGTCTACAACAGGGAGAGTGAGTAACAACTGAGATGTATTCCCCACCATACGTGACATATGTGGACACACACACAACCACACATGCCAGTACTGTGAATCAAAGACCTGCCTATCTCATGATAAGTATGACAGACTTACAGTGGTTTTGCACACATTACAAAGTGTACTGACTCTTCCTTTGGCAACTGTGCTGATATATGCACAATATATGCACATGGGAGGTCTTAACTGTTACAGGTGTCAAGTGATTTACCTTCGGTGTTAACCTGACCACTGTCTAAGTTGTGTGTGTGTGTTCCCCTTCAATTAACAAAACCATAGCTTAGCGGTTACACAGGTTATTGTAGGAATGCTTGTGACACACCTGTGAGATGTCCTCAGCAAACATCCATCTGCAAAGATGCCCCCCCACTTAGTTATGTCCACACATCTGTCCATACCTGAAGTACATCTTATCGTACTTTCAGCATATTACCATATACAGTTAGCAATGTTGAGGCTGCATTGCAACTGCATGATGTACTAAGACACACGTCACCGGCAAACATGAGCAACTGCACATGTATGGTATCTGAACACACACCCCTACATGTACATGTGTGTAAGACCTACATTCCTGTCATTTAGGCATGTTTGTAGGCATTGTATTTGGTGGACATGTGTAATGACATACATGACACATGGACTGTTGTATGATATGATAGGTGTAATAGGTGACCAGTACAGAGGGAATATTACCTCTGTCAGCATTGATATCACACCTTATGTACTGTTAGCATTCAACAACCATGGAACTACCTTCCATGTGCATGTGTGTAATGGCTGTAGCCACCTATCTGCACAAAGGTCAACAACAGCTATGCTATTTACATATATGTTATATGTGTGTGGCATGTACATATCCAGGGCAGGTACATGTATGTCATATCCAAACATGAGGGTGTTTACTGGTGTACAGCAACAGTCATCTATTAATGCTGTACCCTGGTATAAGTACAGCTGACCTGGTTACAAACAGTGGTATCATTGCATTGCATAACACACGATGCAACTGTGTCAGTACATGGGTGCTCTGCACAGTTGATGTAGAGCTAGGTACAGTCCACTGGTCAAGGGTCACATGGTGTTGTACTATTATATGTCCTACCACATGTATGGATATGTGTTGGTGGTCCGAGGGCATGGTGGTGTCTGAGGGTTACATCCTAGAATGCAGCCTTTGACACTGTGACCTTCACCTGACTCATCTGTGATGCCTTTTGTGGGAGTACTGGTCAGTACATGTGAGTGGTCTTTATGTATGTGCGGACATCACCACCTGGAGTGGTCCGTACCTATGTTATGGCCCACATGTCTGGATCTGAGGTATATGGTGGTAGTGCTATCGTGCACTACAGAGCCTTCAGCCAGGTGTTTTTCACTGTACAGATGTCAGTATCCCCCATTGTTGGATCTACAGTGAGTAGCTGTGATTACGAATGCTACACATCTGGCACTGGTTAGCATAAGCATACAATGCAGTTGTCCTCTAGGTGTCAGTGTGTTATCCTGTGTTTAGGGCATTTGTCTTGGAATGGCACTATATGGGCGAATGCAACCTAGGTATTATTTCCACTCTATTGAATCATGGATGCATGTGATATGTGACAAAGGCCTGTCTACTTTCAGTCATGTCATCGCAGAATGACAAACACTGGACAACCTCATAATTACAGCAGGACATTGGCTCATTGTGTTGGTCAAGCAGTTGCCACTCCTAGCAAGACATCACTGTGAGTGGTAGTATTGTGCTTGGTATAGAATGGTACATTGAAGGTGACGGACAGCAGCAGACATTGTGTAGATGACCATTGTCAGATATATGTAGTGCAGCGTTCCTGTTAGCAATGACAACTACTAACACTGGAGTCCATTACAATGTGTTCTTTACGTCTAACTGTAATAGCATGGCCATTGTGGCCTTCCGTGTTTAGAATCAGAGTGCATCCCAAACAGCCCTGTGCTACTAAGTGTGTGAGCATGCCCAGTGACACCTTGTGTCAGTTATGTGCCTTTATGTGTATGGGCATGGCCATTGTAACCCTGTATAGTGATAGTAGTCGTCCATTCCACAGATGGGCATACTTCAGTTCAGGATGGATTCCTACTTTAAACACACAGGTTCACAGGGTATGCACATCTTAACCGCCAGCATGCCTGTTGATGTCCGCATTCCTAGAAGGTCATAATGACAACCCTGAAATGTGTAGCATCTGTGGCACGACTGGAAACTATGTAGTATTGTAATAGTGATCTTTAGATAGGCAGGTGTTCTGATCCCACCACTGGTGTGTGTGTGTGTGTGTGTGTGTGTGTGTGTGTGTGTGTGTGTGTGTGTGTGTGTGTGTGTGTGTGTGTCTCCATCTGCCTGAGGACAGAATAATGCTTTTAGACTGCTCACACTCCATACAATTCCTATATCTAACTTTGGCAAGGCTGATGATGTCACCCACCTAGAAATACACCTCTGGGAGTGGTGTGACCCAGTAATCTTGGTAGCGCATTCTATAACTGCATAATGCTGTAGTGTGATAAAGTAGTTAGGTTGGTGTTCTAATCCCAGACTTTCCAAGTGTGTGTGTGTGTGTGTGTGTGTGTCTCCATCTGCCTGAGGACAGAACAATGCTTTTAGACTACTCACACTCCATACAATTCCTATACCCAATTTTGGCAAGGCTGATGATGTCACCCACCTAGATCTACACCTCTGGGAGTGCTGTGACCCAGTAATCCTGGTAGCGCATTCTGTAACTGCATAATGCTGTAGTGTGATAAAGGAGTTAGGTCGGTGTTCTAATCCCAGACATGCCAAGTGTGTGTGTGTGTGGGTGTGTGTGTGTGTGTGTGCGTGTCCGTCTGACTGAAGACAGAATAATGCTTTTGGACTGCTCACACTCCATGCAATTCCTATACCCAACTTTGGCAAGGCTAATGATGTCACCCACCTAGAGCTACACCTCTGGGAGTGCTGTGATCCAGTAATCTCAGTAGCGTGTTCTGTAACTGTGTAATGCTGTAGTGTGATAAAGTAGTTAGGTCGGTGTTCTAATCTCAGACTTGCCAACTGTGTGTGTGTGTGTGTGTGTGTGTGTGTGTGTGTGTGTGTGTGTGTGTGTGTGTCCATCTGCCTGAGGACAGAATAATGCTTTTAGACTGCTCATACTCCATACAATTCCTATACCCACCTTTGGCAAGGCTGATAATGTCAGCCACCTAGAAATACACCTCTGGGAGTGCTGTGACCCAGTAATCTCGGTAGAGTGTTCTGTAACTGCTTAATGCTGTAGTGTGATAAAGTAGTTAGGTCAGTGTTCTAATCCCAGACTTGCCAACTGTGTGTGTGTGTGTGTGTGTGTGTGTGTGTGTGTGTGTGTGTGTGTGTGTGTGTGTGTGTGTGTGTGTGTGTGTGCGTGTGTGTATATGTGTGTCTGTCTGCGTGAAACAAGTGCAATGCTTTGTAGAGTATGCACTCTCTGCAAAAATCACATGACCACCTTTGTCAATCCTGCTGTTGTCACCCACCTAAGAATACACCACTAGGAGTGTTGTAACCCAATATTCACCATAGCACATGCCCTAAATGGGTATTGCTGCAGCGTGATATGGTAGGTAGGGGTTCGAATACAAGACATGCCAAGTGTGTGTGTTTGGCTGTCAGAGCCTGTGTGGAGGTGGCTATGAGTGTCTAACCACTGGACATGTTGTGGAGAGGATTTTGTAGTTTTCCTATATGGTGTCCGCCTTATGACACAATGGCCACCTCACGAGGAGTACAGATGTCAGTCAGCCATGGGACTGTGTTGGCAAGCCATACCCCTACATCTGGCAAAAGGCCTGGTAAACAAAGTATGCAACCCTACTAGTACCCGGTATATGTCCTGCACCCATGTGTCATACACAAACACACTTACCTAGGATATCCCGCTATGTTGCTAGTACCATGCACATTGATGACAGATAGTAGGCATGGTGTGATTGCAGTGGGCTGCAGAGGACATGGCACCCTGTACAGCAGTACAATAGGCACATAATTGCCGACAATGTGCCTTCACTATGTTCCCCACTGGATGCCTGCAACATATGTGATGCCATCAAATGTGATCCACAGAGGCCATACAATGCCGTACACATATGCCCTGTATGGACCAATGCCACTGACACCAGGGAATACCTGTATCATGCTATCAATGCAGGTCCAGGGTTGACCTGTGACTGTAAGCAGGTTTCACCATACCAGGCCAGTACTGGCATATCGGGGGATAATAGTCTGTGTACACAACATGTTCCTGCCAAACCAGGTACAAATGTACATGTAACTGTACAGTATTGTGGGACATGCACATCCCAGGCAATGTCCATGTGAAGGACTATCAAACACAAACATGGCATGCATTGCAAAGCTATGTCCATACACAACGGTAACCAGGATGTCAAGGCTGTTCATGCAGTACCCATCTGTTTGGGACATTGCAGACACTACACCCCTGTACCACACTGCACACCACTGTCGGGTGGTGTGATGCCAAGGATTAACCCTTACCCAGCCTTGTACAGCCATCTTGCACAGCCAACCACTACACCCACGAAGCAATGCATACATACATGTCAGTACTGGCACCTTGTATCTGCGTGTGGGTTATGATGCTCCCAACCACAGTCATTCCCAGTATAACCCTCGTTGGCATACCAACAGATGTCAAACACATTCAAATGCCCTAGCCCATAAAACCTCCAGATATTCCCTTTTGGTGCATGTCATCCTGTGTATTACTGCAGTGTGGCAAACTAAGTAGTTAGGGAGTATATTTGTGGCCCTGGCAAAGAGTGTCAATGCGAGGCCATTAGAGAGTGTGGTTGTGGTGACAATGGCATCCGTTCACATGGACAGCCATGTGTGCTACACCTAATGTATGTCTACTATATCTCTGTTGCAGATGTCTCTCACCTACACACATATATGTTCTTACAGCACAGCAACATGTCGACTTTGTGGCACATGTAGTAACTGCATGCACATGTAATAGTAATGACTAGTCAGTCAGGGGTTTGACCCCTGTACTGGTAGGCATGTGGCAGATGATGCTTAGGGTTTAGTCTCCAAGCACTTCTCTGATATACTTTGTCTGTCCCTCCCACACACTCTCTGGTGGATGTGGAGGAATACACCTGCTCAGCAGCAGCATATGTATTGTAAGTGATGGACATGATCAGGTGATGGCTTCTGCACCTATTGCAGTCCTCCTCTAGCTGATTGCATGTGGAACCACTGTGATGATGTTCCCATAGCCATTTGCATGATAAACACAGTACATTATCTAGGAACATCATGTTGGTGTTTGGCCATGACAGACGCTGTGAGTGCTACCTGGATGTGGTGTTTTGCAGCGGCATCACAGATGATATCTGGATATTCCTCAAACATCATACACAGTGGGAAATAGCCTAAAGACAGGAGGGTGATGTGCCAGACATGACTACAGCATGTAAGTTTAGCTATGCTGCATTGAGACTATTGCCTGTTTAACATGTTGTGTGTGGTAATGGCTATTCTGCATGTTTTGAAACAGACATGACAGTGATCTGTTCGTGAGGGACCCCATCTGTAGGGCCATTTGTGGACTGGGCAGTGTTTGGAACCATTTGTTTCCTGTGTTACACACTGAACACACATCTGTGCACAGCAGAAGCATAGTGTGAGGACTGCAGACAGTACTTGGTGATAGGGATGTGTTACTGCCATCGCATCCCTGACTGGACATATGTCACATGAAAGAGTGGTATGACAGACACTGTCTGGGGTTCCCGTGACAAGCCAATAATGGGCAACTGTTCATAGCTGCAGTCACACGTCTACTACACATTGTACAGATGTCATGCAGTATATATGCATGTGTTGTGCTCCCTCTGAAAATGTATACCATCTGTTGTGTTGGGTTGATGGTCATATCTATGCATACTGTTGTAAGTAATCCTGAATGCTGTTGTCTATTACTAAGCCATATCTGTGTTTAAACTGCAACACCATAGGCTGTATGGGTTGGGAGGTCCCGGCAGAACCTCCTGTCCCACTTCAGCTGACCATGGCACCGGGCACCAGCACATCTGTGGCCCAGCCTTGGACCTCAACCTCTGTTGGCTCTGCACCACCTTCTGGTGGTACCACCACTGAGGATGGGGCATGTCCCCCCTGGAAGCAGGGACGGATGGGAACATGTCTGCTGTCATGCGGTCCCAGATGTGGTGCATTGGGGGCTCACTAAGGGGTTCCGAAGCCAGATACGCAAGCTCAAGGATGGAGTGTCACATTTACAGGGTGAGGCTGCCCCTCCTGGACAGCCCCCAGCACTGCCTCCTTTGCAGCTGTTTTGGTGCAGTGGCAGCTACCCATGGCTGGGGACCTCCCTCCCACTGTTCCCATGGGCTTGTGAATGCCAAACAGCAATCCCCGTCTGAGGTGAATCCCCCCACACGTGTCATATACCGACCCTGTATGCTGTCTTGTCTGTGATCCTACCCTACCTATCCTCCACGGGCATACCGACTCTCCTTCCCCCACATCCCACTCTCACCCTATGGAAACATAAGGCCAATCAGTTCCTAGGACAACATTTGCCCTATACATAGCTGTCCATTTCACACACGTGCCCACTGGACACATGTAACCCTTGTAATATGCATCACAACATACTCCTGTTATCCTCACCCCTATCCCTCAGGTGCACGATCCTGGTATGCACATCACTCTTAAATTGTCCAGGTACACATGATGTGGATGACCCCATTGTACACACAACACTACCAGTCCCTCTATGGTTACCCCATTTACCTTTATCATGATGATGTTGTTGCACACAGCACCTTGCAAGAGTACTGTTCTCACATTATGATTGGACAGGTACTGTTGTGTTAATGTACATTACATGCACTGAGTGATGTATACGGCCAATTTATAACTGTTTGCATGCATGAATGACACATGTCTGTCTGAGGAATTCTTGATATTACATAGGACAACACCACTACATAATACAGGCATCGCTGGTGTTTCCCTTTTCATTTGTTTGTAATGCTTTGTTGCCACATGGTATGTTCCTGATATATCTCTATATATGTATGTACTTATATGCTGGACATAAACACTCACACAAACATCTACATGATGGGATACATTCCTATACTGTTGAATGACTGCGCTGTATGATATCTTTGTGGTAATGTCCGATATCTGTATATCTGCCATGGTGTATTGGTGAATCACATTAGCTGTGTGTGCAGGGTCCTGGTTCGAGCCTTGCAAAGGCCGTTTATTTTGTTGCAGGGCAGAATAAGGCCATTGGATACAGAGGGATTAAGGCACATTAAAGTAGTTGTGAGCAGGTGTGCATGGGTTTGCATGGTGTTAAGCAATGCTAACCTCTGTTTACAGCTTCTTACACTCAGCTTCTACATTGCTTTAACAGTGTAATACTCGCATTCTGGTAGCCAAACAGGCTTACACTCGCTCGCTCCCTCACTTGCAAATGCACCGACATTGGTGTTTGTATCTGACACTCACACCCCAGGGTAGGAACGAGGACCACAATATTACCTTGTGATGCTTATTACATCAGATTACATGCTTACAGTATTGGGAATGGCTAACCATTAGGCAACGGCATGCCGTTCGACTGTACGGAATCAGCGGCCTGTCCAGTGTTTTATTCATATTATTTGTGTGTTCCTCTTACAATCTGCACAAGTCTGGCTGATACATGGGAACTGAGACTCTTTAATACAAACATGTAATTGGGATTTGGGACCCACATCCATCAGCCGAGTCATGCTACAGCATACCTATTATTCTATCATCTTTCTAAGGTAGTCAGCAGAATATGTGCTTTCTGTCCCTATCAGACTTCTCATACGATTGGGGAAAATGAAGACTGAATCAGGGACACTGCATATCAACATTAGGGACACATTTAAATATTTGGTGCTATTAACATGACACATTGACAGAAGCAGAACATATGTATTCATACACATTGTCTGAGGTACATGCTGTTTATGATTTTTGAATGTTGTCGTTATTCTTTATATGTAATCCACAACCTTTTCTCCTAATATCACTAGTTCTAGAAGGGTTTAGGTGGGACAGAGTTAGACTCTGAGTCGAAATCAGGGACATCCCTAGTAATCGGGGACAGTTCAATGGTATGGTCCCTATGTGTTCCCCAAATAGTTTATGGACTATCCAGTGGATGTGCTCTTAGGGGTTTGGGGGTACGGGCATCAGCTATGCTCATATCGGAATATTACTTACATCCCCGGGGCGGTCCTAATATGGCTCTTCCAGCCAACACCTAAGAATACACCACTAGGGTGTTAACCCAATATTCACCATAGTGCCTAAATGGGTATTGCTGCAGCGTGATATGGTGAGTAGGGGTTGAATCCAGGACATGGCAGGTGTGTGTGTTTGGCTGTCAGAGCCTGTGTGGAGGTGGCTATGAGTGTCTAACCACTGGACATGTTGGGGAGCGGATTTTGTAGTTTTCCTATATGGTGTCCGTCTTATGACACAATGGCCACCTCACGAGGAGTACAGATGTCAGTCAGCCATGGGACTGTGTTGGCAAGCCATATCCTACTTCTGGCAAAAGGCCTGGTGAACAAAGTATGCAACCCTACTAGTACCCAGTATATGTCCTGCACCCATGTGTCATACACAAACACACTTACCTAGGATATCCCGCTATGTTGCTAGTACCATGCACATTGATGACAGATAGTAGGCATGGTGTGATTGCAGTGGGCTGCAGAGGACATGGCACCCTGTACAGCAGTACAATAGGCACATAATTGCCGACAATGTGCCTTCACTATGTTCCCCACTGGATGCCTGCAACATATGTGATGCCATCAAATGTGATCCACAGAGGCCATACAATGCCGTACACATATGCCCTGTATGGACCAATGCCACTGACACCAGGGAATACCTGTATCATGCTATCAATGCAGGTCCAGGGTTGACCTGTGACTGTAAGCAGGTTTCACCATACCAGGCCAGTACTGGCATATCGGGGGATAATAGTCTGTGTACACAACATGTTCCTGCCAAACCAGGTACAAATGTACATGTAACTGTACAGTATTGTGGGATATGCACACCCCAGGCAATGTCCATGTGAAGGACTATCAAACACAGACATGGCATGCATTGCAAAGCTATGGCCATACACAATGGTAACCAGGATGTCAGGGCTGTTCATGCAGTACCCATCTGTTTGGGACATTGCAGACACTACACCCCTGTACCACACTGCACACCACTGTCGGGTGGCATGATGCCAATGATTACCCCTTACCCAGTCTTGTACAGCCATCTTGCACAGCCAACCACTACACACCCATGAAGCAATGAATACATGCATGTCAGTACTGGAACCTTGTGTCTGCGTGTGGGTTATGACGCTCCCAACTACAGTCACTCCCAGTATAACCCTCGTTGGTATACCAACAGATCAAACACGGTCACATGCCCTAGCCCATAGAACCTCCAGATATCCCCTGTGGTGCATGTCATCCTGTGCATTACTGCAGTGTGGCAAACTAAGTACTTAGGGAGTGTATTTGTGGCCCTGGCAAAGAGTGTCAATGTGAGTCCATTAGAGAGTGTGATTGTGGTGACAATGGCATCCGTTCACATGGACAGCCATGTGACCTAATGTATGTCTACTATATCTCTGTTGCAGATGTCTCTCACCTACACACATATATGTTCTTACAGCACAGCAACATGTCGACTTTGTGGCACATGTAGTAACTGCATGCACATGTAATAGTAATGACTAGTCAGTCAGGGGTTTGACCCCTGTACTGGTAGGCATGTGGCAGATGATGCTTAGGGTTTAGTCTCCAAGCACTTCTCTGATATACTTTGTCTGTCCCTCCCACACACTCTCTGGTGGATGTGGAGGAATACACCTGCTCAGCAGCAGCATATGTATTGTAAGTGATGGACATGATCAGGTGATGGCTTCTGCACCTATTGCAGTCCTCCTCTAGCTGATTGCATGTGGAACCACTGTGATGATGTTCCCATAGCCATTTGCATGATAAACACAGTACATTATCTAGGAACATCATGTTGGTGTTTGGCCATGACAGACGCTGTGAGTGCTACCTGGATGTGGTGTTTTGCAACGGCATCACAGATGATATCTGGATATTCCTCAAACATCATACACAGTGGGAAATAGCCTAAAGACAGGAGGGTGATGTGCCAGACATGACTACAGCATGTAAGTTTAGCTATGCTGCATTGAGACTATTGCCTGTTTAACATGTTGTGTGTGGTAATGGCTATTCTGCATGTTTTGAAACAGACATGACAGTGATCTGTTCGTGAGGGACCCCCATCTGTAGGGCCATTTGTGGACTGGGCAGTGTTTGGAACCATTTGTTTCCTGTGTTACACACTGAACACACATCTGTGCACAGCAGAAGCATAGTGTGAGGACTGCAGACAGTACTTGGTGATAGGGATGTGTTACTGCCATCGCATCCCTGACTGGACATATGTCACATGAAAGAGTGGTATGACAGACACTGTCTGGGGTTCCCGTGACAAGCCAATAATGGGCAACTGTTCATAGCTGCAGTCACACGTCTACTACACATTGTACAGATGTCATGCAGTATATATGCATGTGTTGTGCTCCCTCTGAAAATGTATACCATCTGTTGTGTTGGGTTGATGGTCATATCTATGCATACTGTTGTAAGTAATCCTGAATGCTGTTGTCTATTACTAAGCCATATCTGTGTTTAAACTGCAACACCATAGGCTGTATGGGTTGGGAGGTCGGCAGAACCTCCTGTCCCACTTCAGCTGACCATGGCACCGGGCACCAGCACATCTGTGGCCCAGCCTTGGACCTCAACCTCTGTTGGCTCTGCACCACCTTCTGGTGGTACCACCACTGAGGATGGGGCATGTCCCCCCTGGAAGCAGGGACGGATGGGAACATGTCTGCTGTCATGCGGTCCCAGATGTGGTGCATTGGGGGCTCACTAAGGGGTTCGAAGCCAGATCACATAAGCTCAAGGATGGAGTGTCACATTTACAGGGTGAGGCTGCCCTCCTGGACAGCCCCCAGCACTGCCTCCTTTGCAGCTGTTTTGGTGCAGTGGCAGCTACCCATGGCTGGGGACCTCCCTCCCACTGTTCCCATGGGCTT
>NC_056726.1:1692539623-1692589623 GCF_019279795.1 Protopterus annectens
GTATATACATTTTCTATGCTGGGCGCTGCTTACACCCGCGCAAGCGCACTTGCATATGCTAACTGTGTGTTACATATGTTTACTGCCGCTTATTTGTGCTTACTTTGGCCTTATTCATTATGACAGTACCACTTTGATTGAAGGGATCTGGTTAAAAGTCTCATGCAATACTCAAGTTCACTTTTACATGTTATCATGTCGGTTTTACAGCAGAACAACATTCATTGCACAAGGAAAATGATATGTGCTATAGTCGAACTTGAACCATGAATGTCTGTTCGTTAGGCGGATGCTCTAACCACTACACTATTGGTGTTCTTCTTCATTTATATGTATACCCATGGTTCATAGTTACCCGAACACATGCCTCAATACTTCATTAACATAGCAGGCATCCATTCTCCTGTTGGGAAAACCGCACCTCTACAAATGCGTCATTCCCTACTGTTCTGGACCCATGCCGCATGTTGACTCACTCCAAGTTTATTCAGACTTACCAAGCCTATAGTCCTGGCACATACGTTTGTATGATGGTCAGGGTGTTCATATGGTCATCCGGGTTTAGGTTTGTCCGACTGGGGACTGGGACTGCCCTGTACCCATTTGAAAGTCAGACTTAGCATGTGGACAAGGTTACTCCCACTGCTAGCATCCTACCTGTGGTTAGAGACTTAGGGATTTTGCCCACCTCTGGCCACCTTGATATGCCATCATTAGATAATACTGGTGTTGTGCTGCTAATTCCCTTCACAGTCATTATGAATGCTTTCTTGTGCCCATGTTCATTCTGTATATATATATATATATATATATATATATATATATATATATATATATATATATATAAAATATCTGTACGTAGGCATGCATATACATCTACATGATTAATTACTTTGATCATACTGTTGAATGACTGTGCTGTCTGCTATGTTTGTGATAACATCAGAGTTAGGTATAACTGTTGTGGCCTAGTGGTAATCACATTTGTTGTGGTGTGTAGGATCCTGGCGTCGAGCCTGGCTGAGGTGGTTTATTGTGTTGCTGGGCAGAACAAGGGTCATTGGACAAAGGGTGAGTAAAACACTTTTCACCAGTGGTTTTCCGTTTCACCATGTTTAACCGCCTTTTCCCATCACGCAAACACCTTCTGCATTCTTACTGTGATACATCACCCCAGTTCACATTTCAATTATATTATATCATTATACAGCATAAAAGAGCAGGATATGCTCGTATACGGATTACGCATTGTAAATGCTGTGTGCTGCAGTCAAACTGGCAATGTCTGCTCAATACGCAGATGCTCTAACCACTACTTTATTTCTGTGCTGCCTCATTTGCATGTATACCCATAGTTCATAGTTACCAAAACAAACGCAGCAAAACATCAGTAGCACATTAGTCATCCATTCTCTGGTCAGCAATAAACCACACCACTACACATGCGCCACTCCCTACTGCTCTAGACACATCCCATATGTTGGCTCACTCCAAGTATATTCAGACATCCAAAGCTTATAGTCCTGGGACATATGCTCATATAATGGTCAGGGTGTTCAATGAATTTTCTGGTTTTTTGGCTCATCCGAATGGAGACTGTTTGAAAGTCAGACTTAGCACATGGACACTGTTAGTTCCACTGTTAGCATCCTACCTGTGGGTGGGGAAGCAGGAAGTTTGCTCACCTCTGGTCAGCTTGATATGACAGCACTAAATAATATGGGGGGTTTTGCTGCTGTTTCTTCCCTTCACATTCGTTATGACTGCTTTCTTGTGACCATGTTCATTCTTCATATATATATATATATATATATATATATATATATCTATATATATATTTATATACATATATATATATATATATATATATATACATACATATATATATATATATATATATATATATATATATATATATGTATGTAATATACATATATATATATATATATATATATATATATATGTATATATACACACACATATATATATATATATATATATATATATATATATATATATATATATATATATATATATATGTCTGTACATACAACTGCATATACACCTACATACTTATTTACATTTCTGATACTGTTGAATGACCGTCACTTACTGCCACCCCTATATCCGACTGATTATTCTGGGCATCATATAAAATTAGCAGCCCTTGCATGGTTTGGACCCAGGAACGGAAACACCTTAGTCACCATTTTGACCACTACACCATCTGTGGTACATTCTGTACGGATGGTAGTTAGGTTATATGACTTTACTACAGGCTTTCCACACTACTGGCAACAAATGTGAAAGTCAGTTGGTGTACATATGTATAGTACATGTTAATGTTCATATGTTTCTGAGAGACATATGTATACATTTGCAAGTATATATATTTATAAATAGGACACATACTTGACAACTACTTATATGCATGTTTGTGTGATGTGTAGCTGTAGCTATGCGTACATAAGTATGCACATTTATAGATGTATGACTACATATCTGGGGTTGTACATGGCCATGTATATGAACACCCACATCTGGCAGGTATGTGTACCGTTTGTATACAGGGGTTGTGTGCATTATTATGATGTGGAACCTGGACAGGGTATACAATTTGTGGACATGTACTAGTTGAATGATGGCTATGGGGAAGCTTCTAGGGAACATGTGAAAGGTATATATTCCTGATAATGCACATGGGGAGACGGGCATCATGGTCAGGTGTTTAATCCAGGGTTGTAGGTTATGCAGGTCTGGCGGGAGGCTGAGCAGGGTTGTGGACAACTACTGCTAATGCAACTTGTGTCCAGATGTCTACGGGGCTGGACATCGTGTCTTGCCACCAAGTCTAATCTTTAGAACAGACACTTATCCCATGAGGGATGTCCAAAATTTGTGGACACCAATGACTCCCAGTCTTTTGGCTATACGAAAATGAGGGATGTTATACATGCAAGGGATACTTAGTTTGCAAGCCTGAGACTACTAGATATGGGTAGGGGCGCTATGTGCAGATATGGCTGCGCCAAACTAGCAGCCCGAGTATGGGTGGTTTTGGTGGACGTTCAGCAAGGGGGGGGGGTGCTGTGGAGGGGATGATGGGTATTCAGTTATGTATCCAGGTGTGTTGGGGTTTGATGGCTCAGTTCAGGCCAGACCACTATGTGTGTGTCAGCCGGTAACGTTTCTGTACATGTGTATCGCACATTTTAATGTTCATATGTTTGTAGGATTGTGTTCTGCAGTATGGCCTGTCAAGGTGTATTGGGGATGTGAATGTATGTTCTTTGGTTTCCTTTCTGATTAACCCACTGCTCCCTTGTACACCTCCAGTTCACCTATTGTACATCCGACCCAGTCTCCCCTTGTTGAATTATTACATTACCTGTCACCCCCCCAAATTCCACAAACACACCATCCATCCCTTCTCTGTTTGCTGGCCCATGGCACAGACAGCAGTACACATTGCGTACTCTACATATCTCTGGTACCAATATGGTTGTGAGGACAACCCTAGCATATCTGATCTTCGACATGCTGTACTTCATGCACATAGGTACACGCAAATACTTATCTTTCACGACATGGTAGGTAGACATGGGTAATACTCCCTCTCTTATAGGTTTACATCCCTTCTCCCATCTTATCCTATTTTAGTTCCTTCCTTTACTACTACTCTTCTACCCTTTAATCATGCCTCCCACTTTCCTTACTATGCTCACACTCACAGTTCTACTCCTTACCATCCTGTTCTCAGCATACCTTGTTACCTTTTTTGAAAGTCCTCTTTCTGTCCACCCTATCTACTCCAACAAACACACCTCAACTCTCATACATACTTCTCCCATTTTACACTCCAACATTACTTTTAACCCCAACTATATCTTACCTAAATACCACAGACTCTCACACCTTAAGTATGTCCATCATACCAATAAGAAACTAAAACTACAAATCTCTCTAAAGAACCATTTAATAACCAGACTAAATCCTTCTACATTACAAGATGGAGACATCCACCCTAATCCTGGGCCAACTTATCCCTCTCCCAAAACTAATATACCTAAAATTAATGACTCCTCCTTATAGGACACCTTAACATTCATAGTATAAATAACAAAATAGCTCAATTACACGCCTCCTAGATATCCATTCATTTGACATTCTCTGCCTCTCAGAGACCTGGCTCAAACCACATACAAAGACACTGAGATCTTACCCCAAGGCTATAGTATAGTATGACTTGACCGACCAAACCAAAGGTGGTGGAGTAGCAATTCTTTTAAGAATCAACTAAATATCTCTACTCTTCCAGCTTATCCTACCCTGGACTGTAAAGTAGAAACCATCATAACAAAACTCCAAATAAACAACAAGAAATCCCTTTACATTATCTGCATCTACTTACCACCAGGGAACAACATACCCATACTTGAACCCTTTCTTAGCTGGGTATCTACTACTTACCCCCAAGAAACTATAATTCTAGGTGACATTAATGTTGACTGGAATACTATCAATGCAGAAAATCCTTCCTCTCATATGAACCTATATGGTTTCAACCAGACTATCACCTCAACCACTAGAATCAACAAGCCTAACAATAAAGAGAGTATTTTAGATTGGATACTCATAAACAAAGTCAAACAGGCCTACAAAGTAGGAACCCTGCCTGATGATATAAGTGATCACTCTTTAACCTATATCACTAGAGAAAAGACTGATTTCCCAAACCTCCCTAACATTCAAAAAATACGCTCAACAAAACTTTTTAACATAGACCTATTTCAAAATGAACTCAGCAAATGCAACTGGAGCCCCTTAAAATCTCTTCCTCTTGAAAATGCAGTATCTTACTTTAATGCCACTTTCTTATCCATTCTTGACAAACATGCTCCTGAACACACCATCAGAATGAAACCCAATATTGCCCCATGGCTCTCTAAGGAAACTAAAAAGCAAATTCTCTCCAGAAATAAAGTCTGGGCCAAATGGAGATGCCATAGAGATTCCCACGATCTTCTTCATTTCCACCAACTTAGAAACTCAACTAAAAAAGCAATAATTACTGACAAAAAAAACTTCTACTGCAAACTTCAACAAACTCATCATAACAACCCCAAACAGTTTTGGTCATCTATTAACAGACTCCTTTCCCCAGGAACATCCTAAACTCCCACCCCTCTTAATGCTGACCCAGACACTCCCCACCTCACTGCAAATGCTTTCAACTCCTTTTCACTGACACTATTCTATCTCTAGCTGGACATCTTAGCACTAACAACTCCTGCCCACCAATAAACCAAAGACACTCTTCCAATAACTTTAAACTACAACCTATTCCTACCTCTTTCATCTCTAGACTTATTCACAAACTGAAGCCTTGTACCCCTTCTGCTGATAAACTCCCTTCACTTTTTTCTCCAAAAGCTGCCAAAGAAATTGCTTATCCAGTATCTATACTTATAAACAGGACAATCCAAGAGGGAACTATCCCAAACATCTGGAAAATTTCCCACATTATCCCATTACATAAAGGTGGGAATTCCATTGAATACTCAAACTATAGACCAATTGCCCTCCTTTCTCCATTAGCAAAATAATGGAAAAATGTATTCACCATCAACTTTTACAGTATCTCTCTCAAAACAACATAATAGCAAACTGTCAGCACGGTTTTAGACCTCATCACAGTACTACCACTGCTCTCCTATCATTTGTAGATACCATCAATAGGAACCGTAACGACAACCTTCTCTCTTCTGCTCTCTTCATCGACCTCTCTAAAGCTTTTGATATGGTCAACCACTCCATTTTAATTAACACTCTTACATCCCTCTCCTTTGATAATCTTGCCACTAAATGGTTTACATCCTACCTCAGCAATAGACAACAAGCAGTTCGGTGGGAAAACCAAATTTCTTCACTCACACCCGTTTCCATCGGTGTACCTCAAGGCTCCATTCTAGGACCTCTTCTCTTCTCCTGTTCATCAATGATCTCCACTCAGCAATCCCACAAGCAACCTGCATTCAATATGCAGACGACTCCACACTTATCTGCTCTGCTTCATCTCCTAATGTACTTTCATCTATTACTCAAAATGTCTTCAACACAGTAGAAACGTGGTTCACCAGACGTAACCTCCTCCTCAATGCCAAAAAAACTAAACTTCTCCTTTTCTCCCCTAGCACACGGTCCACTCCTTTGCACTTCACCATCTCCTCAAATAATGCCACTCTCATCACCTCTGATCCAACAACAAAACTTTTAGGAATAACAATTGATAATAACCTCTCCTTTGATCAGCATATCAACAACACCATTAACATAGTCAATAGAAAAATAGGAAGCCTATATAGAATTAAACCTTTCCTAACCTCTTCATCCAGAGCCAAGATTGCCCACTCCCATCTTCTGTCAACCCTTCTTTACGCCTCACCAATTTTTACTAACCTAAGGAAAGCCAACCTTAACAAACTGGCTACTTGCTACAACAACATTGCCCGTTTTGCCACTGGCAACCCTTTCAGAACTCATCACTGTATTAACCTGAAACTTCTAGGCTGGCTAGAACTTCAAAACCTTCTGTTAATCCCTCAACTCACTATTGCCCATAAAATTCTATACCAACCCAATAATACCCCTATACTCTCTATACTTTTAATCCCTTATAACAACCTAAACACCCTTCGCTCTTCCAGTAAACTTATGGCTACTATAACAAATACTAATAATTCTTCTGGTGACTCTCTATTCAATAATACTGTAGGAAGGAACTGGAATCTGCTCCCCAGTGATATAACACTTACCGCATCTCTACCTCTCTTTAAACAAAAAATCAAAGATTACTTCCAAAGCCACTGGCTCTGTTCCTGTACAAAACCTGACTAATCTTTTACCTCTTCTGTGCTTTTCTAATACTCTGAGCTTTCCTACTACTTTATTTTCTTTCTCTCTTTTTGTGAGTCTGCTTCAATCTATCTCCCTAGAGTTTTTTTTGTCTGTTTCCTCTTTCCCCTTTGTTAATCTCTCTCTTCCATTCTTTTTACTTTTCCTTCACTTTTCTTAAACTGCTTCCCTTCCTCCTCTCCTACGATAGAGTTTCTTTTTCTCCTTTTGGTACTAAGATTAGTTCTATAAATTATTATAAATCAATTTTTGCTCTCTGCTTTATGCCTTGTTCTTGATGTTATTACAGCTAATACTGTTATCCTTAGAAATGTGATTTTTTATGTGTATACCTGTAATTGGGTTCTATTTTTTTTATTGTCTCGCCATTTATGATGATTTGTCAATTTGATTGTCTATTTTTGACCTTTTGTTAAAATTTATGTGGAGCTTTTCTCCCCGGGCCTCTACTGAAAATGGAAATATATCCAGCTAGACTAGCCCGGTCAACAAATGTAAAATAAATAAAATAAATAAAAAAAAAAAAATACCCATTCATCTTTGGGCCGTATAGACAAGGACGACTCGGACCACGAATGGGCAGATATTGAGTGAATGCGCTGACCGTTGGTAGGGTTGCCACCTTGCCAAATGGCCAAAGTGGGACATTTTTGGGACACACATCAGATTTTACAGGCCGACACATGCCCATGGTCAGTACAAAGGATGGAACATTACTTTTTTGCCTATATAACAGCTTATTCTTGTAGCATTTAGTTGCTTATTCTGTTTTGTAACATTTAGGTATTTTAGATACAGAAATAACTATTTTATGCAACTATTACATAAAATATGGGATATAATTATGTCCTACAATTGCAGGACATTTGCCATTTTTAATATTTTTGGTAAGGACACAACTGCCCAGAGAGGGACTGTAACTCACAAAGTGGGACAGGTGGTAACCCTAACCATTGGGCTAGGCTTAGCAAAGGGCAGCGGCCTGCAAACACACTGTGTTTCACTTCCACTTGGTATAACAATCAACACTAAAATGAAATACGGGCACGGGGTTTTAAATGTCATTTGTTCGAGGGACAGGGGCTCAATATTCAGCTACGTGCTTCTGTGTTTACTTTTTATTTTGGTGCTTGCAGAACTGTCTTGTATGCTTTGCATACATTTCAGTATCCATGCACACTGACAGGAGTGATTACTATTAGATGCAGGCTGTACTAGTCAGCATTTTAGGTTGCACGTCTGCAGCAGACATGATCACGCCTCCGTGCAGCACTTAGACACGCCCCCTGCACTCGCGCACTTTTCCTGTGCACATGGACATTGCAGCAGCGTGCCTTCATTAATATGCATATGGTGCTGCTGCACCATCTGTACGCTGCACGGTTGGCGCAAGGCTAACGCCGTCCTTGTGCCGAGTTTCATGAATCCCGGAGTTTATTTGTCCTTTGAGTTGTTTGTTTAGTTTGATGTAAGTGCTTTTATTCTACTGGGTGTTGCACCTCCTAGTTGTTGCCATGATTTTCTTCCTCCTGTTATACAACCAATTGATTTTGTGATTCCACCAGGGTGGCTTGTTTTTTGAGTTAGTTCTGTACTTCTTCCTGGTGGGTACAACTGACTATATGCAGCTATTAACATGCTTATATAGGGTTTCTGTGCACAGTTCTGCATAGGCAGAAGTGTTTTCAGGGTTTATGGGGGCTTGAGGTTAGCCTTAGAATAGTTTCTGAATATTCCAGGTTTAGCTGTGGGTCCAGGTTTTATTTTTACTTCAAAGGAGACCATTTTGTGGTCTGACCTTACCAGGGAAGACATTACAGAAGGGGTTGTGCAGCAGTCTGCCATGTTAGTGAGGGCCAGATCTAGTATGCTTGCATCCCTGGTTGGTGTATTGACTATCTTGTCTAGTAAGTTTGTGTTTACAAAATTGCAGAATCTCTGTGCATGTACGTTTGGTGTCATATAGGATTACCAGTTAATAGTGGGGTAATTAAAGTCACTTATGAGTATGGTATTGGGTTGGATGGTTAGTGTTTCTAATAAGTTTAAATACAATGGTATGGGTTTCTTGGATCATAGAGGGGGGCTTATAGCTTGCAAAGAAGTGGTATTGGGTTTTTCCTATGGTGATTTGAACATAGAGCAGCTCAAGCGCATTGTCCTGTTTGACCAACCTTGAAGTATATTTATTTTTGATGTAAATAGAGACACCTCCACCTTTAGTCCCTGCCGGTGAAGTAGCTGGCCTAAATGTGTGGAAGGCATTATAACCTTGCACTCTTGGTGTGCTCTCTGTAGCTTTAAACCATGTCTCAGTAACCACACAGACATCAGCATTCTCTAGGGTAAAGAGCTTTTGTTTAGACTCCTGGCATTGAGCAGTAATGCCTTTAGATTTTCATGATGATGATTTGCTATGCCAGAAGCACTTTCAGTCTGGCATTACCTAAAAAGGCACTAAGGGGGAAGCAATGTTTTAGCTAATATTCAAAAGCCTAGAGGAGAGAGCTGCAGACCATCCCTGGCAAGGCAGCATGGTCGGTTGATCATCTCCTTCCATGCTGACAAATATTGCACCCCTTTAGAATGACACCAGAAACTAAGCCAATTATTACAGTCAATCATCTCTTGTACATTTTCAAGATGGAAAGTTAACTATGGCTGCAGTTTTCTAATTATTTTGCTTGTTGATGCTATGCATGTTAAGGTAATGTCAAAACATAAACTGAAAATGAAAAAGCCTCATCATAAGAATTTAAGGATATATTCTTTTCGATCATCTTCTTCATTAAAAATGCAGATTCATAGAGAATTCTTTTGAGACATGTTTATAGATAGTTATAATAAAATTCAGAAAATCATAACTACATCATTTAAAATCCTGTACATTCAAAAAATAAATCCTACAATTGATTATTGTGACTAGACATTTCCTGTTGAGTGCTACACATACCTTCAAAAACGAACACCTCCAATACTCCAATACTCCAAAATCACTTAACATACGAAACAGGAACACAAACACTGAAATGTTTGATAAGGTTCTTTTAATTCTGGTACCTCGGCCTTCGCCTTCTCCTGGAATACATTTTACAACATCAAACAACACCCCTTTTGTAATGCATCTAATTACATAATTAATGCACCCTACTTTAACTATTTAATGATTTAATTATTAACTCAACCATGTAATTTCACTCTAAAAAATACTGACTTCATTCACATTCATAATTTCTGACTTCATTAAATATACTATCAGTTATATATGAACATTTTTGATCCACCTAAGCTATTATTAATAAATAACCACATTACTAAATGTTATTATAACATCTATTATTATACATTCTTGCAAAATTTAGAATTCATACATCAAACATTAAATTCTTTCTAAAAAATAGATTTTTTCTAAGAAATATGTGGAAATATTCATTCTAGATTTCCATGTTCATTCCATTTGGAAATAAAGTTTTATAATTGAGAATAAACCTGGATTCCATTTGTAATAATTTTTCACGGAAAACTGCTTCATTTCCAACTACATTGGGCCTGCCCAACACACAAAATACAAATCCCTCAGGGACCCCCTTATGTTGTTCACAAAAATGTTTTGCAACAGGACTTTCCATTCTTTTGCGTCTTATGTCACCTAAATGTTCAAGAATTCTAAGCTTAACCTTTCTAGTTGTTTGGCCTATATACCACCTCTGTCTCACACAGCCACATCCTATAATGTATACCACCCCCGTGGAGTTGCAATCATAATATTCAAGGGCCCTATACATAACATCATTAATTTTTGTGCCATCCAAACTTTTGACCCTACTACAAATCTTGCAACTTCCACATCTAAAGGTTCCTTTTCTTATATTAGGTGGATCAAAAATGTTCATATATAACTGATAGTATATTTAATGAAGTCAGAAATTATGAATGTGAATGAAGTCAGTATTTTTTAGAGTGAAATTACATGGTTGAGTTAATAATTAAATCATTAAATAGTTAAAGTAGGGTGCATTAATTATGTAATTAGATGCATTACAAAAGGGGTGTTGTTTGATGTTTTAAAATGTATTCCAGGAGAAGGCGAAGGCCGAGGTACCAGAATTAAAAGAACCTTATCAAACATTTCAGTGTTTGTGTTCCTGTTTCGTATGTTAAGTGCTACACATACCTCTCAACTGTCACTATTTTTGCAGAATGTCCCTGATTTTGCTTCAAATGTTTGTTGTGTTCCTCTTATCATGTTCAGGTAAGTCACTCATGATTACAGTCCGTCAGTAATGCCATTCATTAGAGTGTGATCAAAAAATGCATAGTGGTGCAAAATGTGTTCTATTAACTTTTACGTGAATTAAATTAATATTTAGAAATGTTCTCAGTTTTACCCTCTCCCGTTATTTTTGGCTTTGCTCAGAATTCTTCAGCAAATAACTTGAGAAGTTTGCTGCTACACTAAAATGTTCAGATCTAAATTATTTCGACTGGTATTATTCAGCAAAGCAAAAACAGAGTAATGGCAGTTCATACCGCTGCATTTGCTTGGTGCTTTCTTTTCTCTTTCAATGCTGTTTTCCTTGAAGAGAGCTGAAAATAGCTCAACAAGTAACACACTTATTTGGACGTAGAAGGTCTGGGTTTTGTTCACACAGCGTGTACTTGCATAAGGGGTGCTGCACTCCAGGGTGGGCAGTCCTTCAGATGAGATGTTAAACTGACGCCCCACCTGGTTGAGTTGGTGGTAGCTCAGGTGGATGTAAAAGATTTCATAGCATTTATCAAAAAGAGTAGAAGTTTCCCAGTGTCCTAGCCAAATTTCCCTTAATATTAACACCAACTTGGTTCTCCCATTAAAAAGAGGCCATTTACCTAGCGGAACTAACATATTCAACAAAATGTATGTATGAATAAATAATTATCCATGAACCACAAAGGTAGCAAATAAGGAAAAAAGAAGAACCACTGAAGAACAGGAACTCCACTTCTTTAAATCAATTTCATAGATGCAGTTTATTCAGCGACTGCAGATTGAAGTAGTCAGCACTAATGAAGATAGTCCAAAAAACAATATCATTAAAACAACCAGCCGGAACAGCAACTGATATTATCACAACAATATCACAGAAACGTGGTGCCTGAATAGCACAAATGCCAATATATCCTTGTAGCATCTCGGCCAAACAGCCTTTACAGAGTAATTGAATTAGATTAAACCAAGCATTTATATACAATACCAATTAATCAATCAATTAAGTAATTTACTAAAATTCTAATTATTAAGATCAACATTTAACATTGTTAACTCTATAACAAATATTGAAAGCAATATTCCAAAAATATTACATAAAACTCTTCCAGTTACATTCCCTATATAAACCTTTGGGTTGTAAAGTATTATATTTTAAAATTAAAATAGATTCTTTCTTTCCTAAAATATATTTGACCCTATTCTCACTAATATATTCAGCATTAATTTGTTATAAAATCGTAACTTTAAATTTTAAAGGTGCCCCTCCATGTTTTTCATTACTATGTTCTTCCAAAGGGCTAACTATTCTATGATTTTTTTATATCTCTTATATGTTCTTTGACTCTTTCAGCTAAACTTCTTTTAGTTTCTCCCCCATAAAATATATCACATTCACATCTAATAGCATAAATCACCTATTCAAAATGCATGTATGAATAAATAATTAATTATGGTTGTCAAATTTTGCAGTCAAGTTTGTTATTATCTTTGTACTCTGACTATTTTAATTAATCAGTAAGTGGTTAAAGTTATTATACATCGGTGAATCTGCCACTGTAAAGTGATCATGGAGGTTTTTCCCCAGGATCCAGTTCAGGCCTCCTTTATAGGAGTCATGCTAGACATAGGGAAACCATTTGTTTTTATTCTGTGTAAATAGAATGGCAGTAGTGTGAATAACAGGCATTTCACACAGCTACTGGAAGCTATTTCCATTTTCACTTTTCTTTAACTTCTCTGATCTATGTTCTCAGAGCATCCCTTACCTCTTTAGCAGCAGTTTTAAATGCTCAACCAGATAAACAGCTGAGCTGGATGTAGGGTTCCATATTTTAGCCTAAGTGCTGACAGATACTCTTTCTGAGTTGTTAAAACTACCATTGCAATCCAGGAGGTCATAACTGGTCATTCTTGTTCTAATTCAAAGAACTATTACCAGACATTTTAACTACTTTGCTTTTCACTGGCATATTCAGTGGAAAGATGTGTCTTATCTTGAACATTGGCAAAATGTGCTGGCTTTTTTAAAATATTTTTATTCCAGTGCGGCACACAACAAAATATGTCCTACTTTTTGTTCTTGAATTTGTGTTAATGCTATTTTTCTATTTCTACTGCGGCACAGTGTCTTTGTGCATGGCATTTTCCTACCTCTGCTGTATTGGTAGCTAAACCCTTGACTTGTTATGCTGTAACACATCAGCACGTAATCGAAACCTTTGTCCTACAGCATGAACATTTGTAGTTTTTTGTGTTGTGAACTTTGCCAGGATTTGAAAGATTATTGTAATGAGCGTTTTAGTAGGGAAATGGTCTTTCCTTTTTAAAAGTGGATTATGGCTGAGTTAACATGTATCAAATACTCCATACATGATAGCTCTAGTGATTCAGTGTGTTTTATTTCAAGATGTCCTATGCTCCCCACCAGCTAGCTGCTGTGCCACTATTGTGCTCCGACAAGAAAAGGAGCCTGGAGCCTCCATGGAGTAAAAGACTACATTGTCCTGGTCTCCTCTGTGCCTTAGGTAAGTAACTAACAGGTAAGCCTTCTGGTAATGGCCAATTTAGCAAGGATGGAGAATCATTGGTATATCATGCTCTACAGAGGCCTTGACTGGGCCAAAATGGGTTGGTTCTGGCCTTTTGGGATAAAACACATCTTTCCACTGAAGACGCCAGTGAAAAGCAAAGTAGTTTAAATGTCTTTTTTATTACACTATTCATCTGCTTTTACTGTATTTGTGTTTCTTCCTACTTTATTAATTTGTATTGCTTTTGCTGCCTGTTCTTAAAAGTACTTCATTGCATTTATTCTGCTGCAGTTGTTACTGCATGTTAGTAGCCTGATTAAATTGTAATTGTTATTCTAAGCCTTTGCTTTAAGCACTTGGGCTTCAGATCAGTTGTTTTACGTTAAGAAGGTTTGTAGCCTGCAATGTTGTGGCAGAACAGGTAGCTTACATCCTTCTAAGTTGTCAGTTGCTGATTGTAGGCTTAGTGTCTGTTATTCTAAAAGTGTATTAGTTCTGGTTTAAGCACTTGGGCTTAGGGCCAGTTATTTTACATTAAGACGGTGTGGTCTGCACGCTTGTAGGAGAAGAGGGTACATTCTGCCCTTCTGAGAAGGGAGTTTCTGGTTAAAGGCTTATTGTGCCTGCTTATTTGAACTATTTCTTTCTGAAACTGGTACACCTTGTTTGCTGTAGCATAGACTAGATTCAAACCTGCTGAACCTAGCTTTGTTTGTATAACTTGAGCACTAATCCAGGCCATCTTTTTTGGAGAAGGTTCCTCTGCACCTTAGTAGCAGGAGTGTGCAGTTAGAACTTGTCTGATCGAAGACTGCTGGAACAGGGCTCCGTTTTTAGCTTTTTATTGGTTAATTGGTTAATTTGTTTAAATTGGTTCGATCATTTGCTACTGCTATATTAAAAAATAAATAAATACACTTTATGCATCACCACTTGGCTAGGGTTAAACTATTCCTGGTGCCATAAAGTCGGCTCTTCAAATTTTCCCTTAGAACTAGCCATTTTTTTTTAAGTTTTAGCACTCAAATCTGTTTCTTTGAGCTCAGCACTTGTTCAGAGCTTGTTGTAAGCACTAAATAAGCTACAAATTACTACAGAACTCAACTTTCCTCACTTGTCTAGAGGAGAACAATTTTTAGTACTTAATAAATAAGCACCTATCCAGGTATGTCTATGGGTCACTCCTGGTGTTTTCTCCTGTCTACCTGATGAATCTGGGCATCTTGGGGCAATGCAGCAGTTGCCTCATGTACACAGACAACCCTCTCCTTCTACCACGCAAAACTACAACCTGTGAGAGATGCACTTACATAGCCAAACTGGAAACAAAGCTCTCTTCACCTAAACCTGAACTAGACAGTCAAGATGTGAGGGTAAACACTTGCACCACACCACACTCATCACATAGTCCCTCAAAACCTACACCACCAAAACATACACATAGAAACACAAAACAGAAACACAAAACACACACCTACATTCACAGAGGCTCTCAATAAAAATCTGCCCAAGCAACAGAGACCTCCAAAGCAGAAACGCAAGCAACCTCCACCCCCCAACACAACCCAAATGAAATATAGCCCACAAACTCAGTGTGCCACTCAATCACAGCCCATAAGGCATAACAACATACCCAACACTCTAGTCATAGATGACTCTATAGTCAGGCACACTGATGTTCCACTCTCCAGGCTAAAGAAGGAGAAAATTACTGTCAGCTGCTTGTCGGGTGCCAGGATCTGCCACATAACGCACACGCTCAGGTCACTCCATACAACTACAAATATGACTGTCACTGTCCATGTTGGTGTGAATGACCTGTGATGTACCTCCCTGGACTACATGAAAAGAGACATGGAGGAGATCTCCAATATTGTAGCCATGGCAGGTATGACCCTAACCCTGGGTAGCATTCTGCCGTCACCCAGAATGGCACCACTGTACAAGGACAAAATTATTGACTTCAACAATTGGCTAGGTTTATGGTGTCATTCTAAAGGGATCCAGTATCTGTCTGCCTGGGGTGACATGATCAACAGACCACAATGCTTTGCCAGAGATGGCCTGCACCTGTTGCCCTTGGGATTCTGGATTCTGGCTAAGGCTTTTGCCACCCCTATAATGCCTTTTTTAGGCAAGGCTCAAATGACAAATTCTCCACCGTAACATGTACAAGCAAGCAAAATCTGAGGGCAATGCTACTCAGTGCTGGAAGTCTAAACCTCAAAATGAACTCACTCGAGGCACTCCTTAAAATGGAGAACATCGACATCTGTCCAGTGACAGAGACCTGGTTCAAGGCTCTGGAGAGCACCCCTGCATTACCAGGCTATAATTCATACCACACCTTTCGGCCACCTAAACTGGACTGCAACACTAAAGGTGTGTCCATATTCATTAAGGATATCCACACCTCCAGGCTAGTTGCTCAGCATAATGCATCCGACTTATCCAAGTGCAACTAACTCTGGGCAAGACCACAGTCCAAATTGTAACTTGCTACAGATCCCCCACCATGCCCCAGGATTCCCACTCCTCATTTCTTGATACATTGGAAAATATTAGGGTACAACCTAACACCCTAATAATGGGCAATTTCAACTACCCCACCATTAACTGGGAAACCTACTCATGTACCAACTCTTTTGCTCAACGTTTCCTGGATTTCATAAATTCCAACGCCTTGGATCAACTTATCCACACCTTCACCAGGGGCAGCAATATCCTAGACCTAGTTCTTACCAACATGGGCGATCTGTGTTCCATGCCAGAGGTCATTTTCTCGTTAGTCAGATCCGACCACAAGCTAATCAGCCTAGACATCCACATCCCACCCCCACCTGCGATTAAGGAAACCACCATTAAAAAGTTTCTCCAAAGCCAACTTCACGCTTCTTAAGACAGAAGTGGCAAACTTCACAACACCCATGCACATGGACAATAGAGGTACGACTGCTTAATCCTACACAAATGCACTTTATAGGCACTTACATGAGTGCATGGATCGTGCTATCCCTAACAGAACCAAAATGCTATCCTCCCAAAAAAGAAAGCCAATCTGGTGGTCCTCTGCCATAAACAAACTCTACAATAGAAGAAAGAAACTGCTGCAAAAAAGAGTAAAATCCAGTGACTGGAGGAACTTCTTGGTCAGCCTGAGTAAGAAGCTGAGATCCCTCATAAAAATCCTCCAAAGCTAGTTTCAAAAACAAAATTGGTCTGTTTCTAAAGACAACCACAAAGCATTTTATAGCTATGTCAAGAGTCTCAATGGCAAAACTCAGATCTGCTCTGAGTTACAGCACAATGGCACTAAATATACAGAACCAACTGATATTGCCGACATCCTGGCAGATAGGTTCAGTGTTAACATTACCCCTCTCCCACCCCCTAAAGGGCACATCTCTATATTGGAAGAATGCAAAGTTCCTGTAATCATGGCTCATGGCTGCACAGGTAAAAATCACACTCTCCAAAGCCAAGAACACAGCATCCATGGGACCTGACAACATCCCAGGGTGCATTTTACACAAACTACAGAATGAACTGGCACCCCACCTAAGTACCATGTTCAATTATAGCTTCACTTCAGGCTTTTTGCCCACTGAATGGCACACAATGATGGTTATCCCACTCCACAAAGGGGGATCCGTCATGGACCCCGGGAACTACAGCCCCATTACCCTGACAATCCTGGTCTGCAAGGCCATGGAACGTATCATTATGGAACTTATAAACAAATACATTGGTAATCTCCAAACTCTGTACCTCACCCAGTTTGGGTTTGTAAAAGGCAGATCATGTCTCCTAAACCTGATAGACTTCTTTGAAGCAGTCACCAAAGCCATAGATTAGAGTAAGGTGGTTCACGCAGCCTATCTAGATCTCGCTAAGGCTTTCAACACCATCCCCCATTCTGGAATTATAGATAAACTCACTAAACTAGGTATAAATCCCTATGTCACAAGATGGGTTGCCAACTGGCTCACTGACAGAACCCACACTGTGAAAGTAGCAGACTCCAAATCCGACTTCAGACCAGTGACAAGTGGAGTACCACAGAGGTCAGTCCTGGGTCCTCTCCTGTTTGGTATCTACTTCTCTGAAGTACAGGCTAACACAGAATGTCTTTGGCTAATAAAGTTCACAGATGACTGCAAACTAGGAGCCATAACTGAAATTCCTAACAATGTGGACATCCTACAAAAAGGGCCTCACTGAGACAGATGCCTGGTGTCAAAGCCATGGCCTCAAGCTCAATGCCAAAAAGTGCATTGTCATCCCTTTTGGTAAAAACTCTGTACTCATGAATTACCACATAGGCGGTAGTCTACTTAACACCAAAAGTGTGATAAGAGACCTTGGGACACAGGTGGACAGTAGTCTCTCCTTTAATAATCACATTGCCACAGTAGTCAGGAAATCCTTCTACGTGGCACAGCTCATCACAAAAGGTTTCTCATCCAGGAAAAAATAGGTCATTGTTCCCCTCTACTCATCACTCATTAGACCCATTATAAAGTACAAAGCCCCTTTTGGTATGTACCTCACAAGACATCTACAACAACTGGAAAGGCCACAAAAATACCTCACAAAGAGAATTACAGGCTTCAAACATATGCCCTACAGAGACCGTCTTAAAAAAACTCCATCTTTACTCTATCGCATATTGCCTACTCAGAGGGGATCTCTGCCTAACATACTAAGCTATGTCAGACCCAGACCTTTTGGACATGCTCCACTTAAAGAAATCCCAATCCCTCCGAGCTACACACTCTAGGGACCTAAACCTTGTCACCACAATAAACAGAACATGCTGGAGGGATAGACTCCTGTCCCAGAGATTCCCCATACTCTGGAATGAACTACCTATCTATATCAAACAAAACTCCTGATTAGCACTCTTCAAGAAAAATCTTTATGATTGGATGGGAAATAGGAAATTCACCCCAGGGATCACTTCTGTGGCTCTGCTTGACAGGGGCACAGGTAAATAATTTTCTTGGGTGGCGAAAGCCGGGGTAACTTTTTGATTAGGCTTATATAGGCCCTAGGGTCAATAGCCTAGTACCTACCTATGAACCTATGAACCAATATAACCAAGACTACAATGAAATTAAGCCTGTTTTTTCAAAGGACATATACAATGAGCGCACCCACTCATACAGACTAGAGTAGGGTGGCAATATATGTAGGTGTTGGAAAGTTACATGTGGTAAACAGGTGAAAGCAATGTCACCTCAGACAATATATGGGATGCAAGCTGTGTTGCCTCCCATCCCTCATTTTAGGATAAATGCATGGGCTAGGTAATCCCATGACATTAGCATAATTTTGCAAAGCCTTTTACATGACCTTACTTGATAAAAGATGACCAGTATTTATTTAACATGAAAATGATGAGCAGTAGATCATTTGTAATGTCAACAGCTAAAGTGATGAGTGAGTGGGTGTTTTCCTCCACTCTTGTTCCCTTAGCACTGTTGGATATACAAACTGATAAAAAATAAATGGGATAATAAACTTTGCAACTGCCTTCATTTTCAGTAATGCCTGTTTACGGATCAATGCTGAGTAATGTTAGGAGATGGAACTGTCTAGAAGTAAACTGGAGGTATTTCTTGAGTATGAAATAAAGATTTATTTTTAATTTCTAAATAAAGATGGTTATGTCAAAATAATGATTATGTAGCTAGAAACAAAGAATTTCATCATGATAATATTTGAATAAGTAAATGTTCTGTGTAAGTGTTAATGTTTAGACCTAGATAAAATTGCTCTATGATTAATAATAAATAATGCCATTTACAGATAGGGTGGTGGTTGTCTCTTATTACAATAAGTCAAACTATGATAACAGAATTTAAGAGATAGTCTATGAAAATTAAAATTTATTAAGACAGTAAAAGCTACAGCAGTGCCATCTTGTACCTTCTAACGTGATTAATAGTTCTGTAGTGTGTGGTTAATAGGATCATCAGAGAGTTGATAATAAAAATGGTCCATTGTATACCATGTGAAAAACAAGTCCAGTTTGAACCATCTGTATCATATACATGGGAAATTCACAAACAACTGTTAGACAGAAAACACATGGTGCATATAGTCACATCACAGTACAGTTTTATAAAGATTTCCATTACCTAAATGCGAGAAAATGATGCTTGAAGTGTATTATTTTATATAATAACAATTCATACAGTAAGCAAGTAACCACAAGGCCCATCTCCAGTTCTGACCTCAAGATACTTCTAATGTGCAAAGCACCTCAATGTGTTATTCAGATAACATTTACAATTTTTTTTGTTTGCCTTGTCCCTCTTATTGACCATCTAGCTCATACCTCCCCTCCCCTAATGAACCTGTTGTATTACCTGTGGTGAAAGTCTACATTCCTTTCATTCTGTAGATCAAGAATCAGGTGAACCAGGAGCTATCATCCATATAGTAGAGGTTCCAAATGTTGATCACCAACTCAAACAGACACCTGTACCAATAATCAAAATTAAGCCACCTGAATTGTGGCCAGGACTTTATCCTTCAATGTCAAGGGGTTGGCTAAAGAATATTCATAATATTACACCCTAAATTCCTGAAAAATAATTATGCTTAGGGCAAGATGCTATGCAGAGGTCATAAACACTCACAGAATGAGTATAAGTTGCTTCAACAATATTATTTCAAGGCCAAAATATTTTAGAATCCGAGGTTTAATTATAACCATCTTTTTTGTTTTCTTCCCTTCCTCAACCAGCTGATAATTATGCCCATCTAGATGATCTATTGGACAATTTGTTCACCATATTTAACTGTACTAAAATATACCATATCACACCATGGCAGCTGTTGCCATTCACAGAGGAGTATCATATCAGTAGTATTTCTTTATTAAGTCTAGTGACTGCCATTCATAATATTCTTTGGATTTTTATTTTAGTGCCCATTTCCAGCACACTCAGTAAAGTGAGGGTCAGCTAAATGCTTCTCAATTTGCATGCATGGTGTGGGTTACCATGAGACTATGAGTTGGCTAAGCAAAGCATGGACCTATGGCTCTATTCTGCATTCCATACACCACTTTCATGAGAAGATGCTGCAGTTGTAATGGACTGCACTACATACCTTAACAACGATACGCTCTTTCAATGCAGATCTTCTTTTTCCAGCATCCAGGCCATTAGCATATCCTAGGTCATCTGGGTCACACATAAGCCTTTGTCCTTCTACACTATGCAGCTGTCTAGTCATTCTTGGTATAAACAATTTGTTTTTTTGTGGATTAAAAATATTTTCATACCTGAACATATTGCTTATTGCATTTTTTTATTCTGCTTTGTTCATCTTTTTCTTTTTCAGAACTTTTGTTTATAATGCATATACACAAGAAATGTATAATTGCAGTTGAATAAGAATAAAATCATTCAAATGAGTTTTATAATTACTATTCCAAATCAAAGAATTACTTATCACTGAAATTAATGTTTATATTTTAATAATATGTTTGCATCTTAATTATCTTCCACACTGATTGGCAATGAAATATTTTAATACCTGAACATATTGCTTATTGCATTTTTTTTATTCTACTTTGTTCATCTTTTTCTTTTTCAGAACTTTTGGTTATAATGCATATACACAACAAATGTATAATGGCAGATGAATAAGAATAAAATCATTTAAATGAGTTTTATAATTACTATTCCAAATCAAAAAAATACTTATCACTGAAATTAATGTTTATATTTTAATAATATGTTTGTATCTTAATTATCTTCCACACTGATTGGCAATGAAATAGGATACAGCAAGTCTTCAACAGTTTTCTTACTGATGTTGACTTGTATAGAGTAATTACATTGTATTTGGGATTGTTTGTTAGTTAGTCTTGAATTCACCTAAAATGTCTTCAGATCATGCAAATGGAAGAAAAATCAATGCATAATGATTATATTGGAGTTGGCTTTTAATTTGCTCGATGCCCATGGATCACACTGATGTCATTACCAAGACTACCAGGAATGCACAGATCTTCTTCAACCAAGGAAGACCTAGGAAAGGTAAAGGAAGACACAAGCAAATTAAATATTAATGATGCACGTGACAGTAAGTCATACTTTAAGAACACTGATTGATTGGACACTATGAATTCTGACTGTCTTTGAATACTTGGATAAGAACCATCTGGGATATACATGTATAAAAAGAAGCTTCTTGATCTTTACAGAGCATATATGATTTGTCCTTATTATCCATAATCAATTATGGTATTTCTTCCAGATAATGATCAGACACCAGAAATATTAATTTTAAAATAACAAGACAATTCATGTTTTTCTTTTTCATTTTGTTTGACATTTGCCATGTTGTCAAACATTTCTTTCTGTTTGAAAAATTGTGATATAGTTACACTGTGTGCTACAAATAAGGCAAAACTATGTCATAAACAGCGTACATGCAAGGCAAGAGTTACAACTGATGCTTAATCTTTATAGTCTCACTCAGAATGAATATAAAACTAGAAAGATAAAGTTATTCTTTTACCCAGTAACTTTTTGTATGGACTCATTGGTTTCAATAGTGACCAAAATTTAAAGGACATCAGACCAAAATCAATTAAACAATGTGAAACAAAGGATTCATGAAGTACTGCCCACATGAAATTAAGCATCTCAACTTCAGTGAGTTAATACTATCTGGTACATAAGTTACTCCAGTGGAGTAGAAGGATAAAGCCCTAAACACATCCCTGCTGAACCAGGTTCTATTAGCAGTCAGGTGACCGGAGGAGTGGCAGAGATGGATGGGTGTGCCCATCCTGGAAGGGAGGACACTCGTTGATGTTGCTCCCTAAGGGAAGGCATGATCTACAGGGTGGAGTTACCATTAGACATAGTAGAAGAGCATGGGGGAGTGGATAAAGGGAAATTAGTTACCACATACAAAAATCATCCACCCCATATAGAAACACAGACAGCCAAGCCCCAGGATGTTCTTTGGATCCATGAACAACCCCCCAATAAATTCTGGAATAGTCCCAGAGGGTAGGAGGCTGGCTGGTAAAGCTGGCATGGACATAGGGAACTGGGTGCTGAGCTGGTACCATGAGGTCCAAGGAGACCAAAAAATATCTTATTCAGTACTTAATCAGGCTAGTCTAGAAAACCGTGAATATACAGTATGTCACATGACTGAAGCTGATACACTTCAGAAATAGGAGCAATTTACATTTAAAGTATTATCATTTGAATTTTTATCTAAATTATTATCATTTAGATTCTTAATCATTTGCATTTAAGGAAGATAACATATGTATTGGTTAGGATTCAAGCTCAATTGAATTTTATTACAATGTATGGAGTTCTAAGAGAGAGAATAACACTGGTAATATTATTGCTGATTTTAGATGCCAGGACATAGTGCTTTCATTTTCAGACAGAACACTGTAACTTCCCTTTTGAAGCAGTGATTCTTGGAGATTAACTATCTTTAGATGGTCATCTGTACCTACGGTGTTGGTGGCTTCTTTTCCGTATGCTTGTTATGACCCTGCGCCAGTTATAAAGCCCTATCTGATAAAGTGGTGCAAAATCATTGCTCTACTTCCTGAGCAAGAACTGATCACTGAGGAGGCAATTATTTATACAGTCATAAGGGGAAATTCTATGCTATGTCCAAACTCTAACATTATGGCCGATGTGCATGTTTGCAAGTGAGTGAGCATGTTATACCTTACACAATCTCCATGCACTGCTCTACACAAAGGCAAGAAAGGGTGCCCTAGGAGTACAGCTTTTTAGGCCAAGCACATAATCCCAGCCTGTATGCTGCATCACATAACCCCACCCCCTTGATTTGCTTGTATTGTTGCAGACCAAATCAACTCCTTCCCACCCAAAAATGGCTAAACCAAGATTAGCACTTCACTTCTATCCTTCCTCCTTGAATCCTGCAACACATATATCTATATATATATATATATATATATATATATATATATATATATGGAATACATGCATTTGGTTGCAGAACCAAATGCTAAATGTTGTTTTTTCTGATCCAGAATGTCAAATTTCTAGGTGCTGAATGATCAGAATGTCGTAAAAAACTCAAAATTTGACATTCCCGACCACTCTACCACCTAAACAAGTGTGCTACCATGGGTCAAAAAGGGGGGATGTTTTGCATTTTGACATAATTGCATTCGCAATTATGCAAAGTCACCACACTGCTTTCAGACATTTTCCAGTTGGTCATTGACCAGCTGACCAAATGCGTGCATACCTATCTATAGATATATATATATATATATATATATATATATATATATATATATATATATATATATATATATATATACATGGTTCCCTATCAGAAGCCTGAAACACTATAAGCTTGAAAATCAAAATCCTGAAACCAAAAGCGTGAAAATTCAAAATCCCGAAAACCCAAAATCCTGAAACTCAAAATCCTGAAAACACAAAATGGACATACTGACGTCATTGTGGCTTTGCTATTGTTAGCCCTGTGGTGTTAGGTCATGCGTTGCGTTCAGGTGAGTGTGCGGTTGGTTTTATGTTAGGGTTAGGGGCGGTTTAAGTGAGTTAGGGTTAGGGCACAGGTTAGGCATGTATGCAATAGTGACAAATATTGGGGTTAGGGGCGGTTTAAGTGAGTTAGGGTTAGGGCGGGTCAGGTGAGTGTGCGATATTGACGGACCTTAGGGTTAGGGTTAGGGTCAGGGTCAGTTGGTAGATATTAGTGTCTTTATAGTGACATATTAGCATTATTTGTGTTTTCAGGATTTTGAGTTTCAGGATTTTGGGTTTTCGGGATTTTGAATTTTCAGGCTTTTGGTTTCAGGATTTTGATTTTCAAGCTTATAGTGTTTCAGGCTTCTGATAGGGAACCATATACATATATATATATATATATATATATATATATATATATATATATGTACACACACACACACACACACACACACACACACACACACACACACACACACACACACACACACACACACAAACTAACCAATCTTTTGTCATCTAAATGACAGTCAGTGTTTCACTTCTATGCAGCAGAGAGTCAGCACACACGTTATTTTTTCTAGGGAAGAGTTTATGCATATTAATAATTCAGATAGCATTCCCTTGACACCATCATTAGTCATCGCACTGTGTGCTCATAGGAAGGTAGTTGAACTCCTGATTACTGACACAATCATTAGTCATCACAGCATGTGTTCAAAGGCTGGCAGCTTCCTTCCTGACCACTGACACCATCATTGGATATCACAGTATGTGTTCAAAGGCAGGCAGCATCCCTCCTGTCCACTAACATCATCATTACCCATCCTAGTATGTGTTCAAAGGTAGGCAGCATCCCTCCTGTCCACTGACACCATCATTAAACATCACAGTATGCATTCAAAGGCAGGCAGCATCCTTCCCGACTACTAACACCATCATTAGCCATTACAGTATGGTTTCAGAGGAAGGCAGCATCCCTCATGGCCACTAACACCATCCTTAGCCATTACAGTTTACGTCAGAGGCAGGCAACATCCCTCCTAACCACTGACACCATTATTAACTATCACAGTATGAGTTCAGAAATAGGCATCATACATCCTGACCACTAACACCATCATTACCCATCAAAGTATGTGTTCAGAGGAAGGCAGCTTCCCTCCTGTCCACTGACACCATCATTAGCCATCACAGAATGTATTCAAAGGCTGGCAGCATCCTTTCTGACCACTGACACCATCATTAACTATCACAGAATGTGTTCAAAGGCAGGCAGCATCCTTCCTGACCGTTGGCACCATCACTAGCCATCACAGTCTGTGTTCAAAGGCAGACAGCATCCCTCCTGTCCACTGACACCATCATTAGCCATCACAGTATGTATTCAAAGGCAGGCAGCATCCCTCCAGACCACTGACACCATCATTAGCCATCACAGTATGATTTTGGAGGAAGGCAGCATCCTTCCTGACCATGGACACCATCACTAGCCATCACAGTGTGTATTCAAAGGCAGACAACATCCCTGTTGTTCACTGACACCATCATTAGCCATCACAGTATGTATTCAAAGGCAGGCAGCATCCTTCCAGACCACTGCCACCATCATTAGCCATCACAGTATAGTTTTGGTGGAAGGCAGCACCCCTACTGACCACTGACACCATTATTAACAATCGCAGTATGCGTTTAGAAATAGGCATCATCCTTCCTGACCACTGACACCTCATTACCCATCACATAATGTGTTCAGAGGAAGGCAGCATCTTTCGTGTCCACTGACGCCATCATTACCCATCACAGAATGTATTCAAAGGCAGGCAGCATCTTCCTGACCACTGACACCATCATTACCCATCACAGTATGTGTTCAGAGGTAGGTAGCATCATTCCTGACCACTGACACAATCATTAGCCATCACAGTATGTGTTCAGAGGTAGGCAGCATTCTTCCTGACCACTGACACCATTGGTGCCCATCATAGTATCTATTCAAAGGCAGGCAACATCCTTCCTGACTACTGACACTATCATTAGCCATCACAGTATGTGTTCAAAGGCAGGCAGCATCCTTCCTGACCACTGACACCATCATTAGCCATCACAGAATGTGTTCAAAGGCAGGCAGCATCCTTCCCGACCACTGACACCATCATTAGCCATCACAGTATGTGTTCAAAGGTAGGCAGCATCCCTCCAGACCACTAACACCATCAGTAGCCATCACAATATGGTTTCAGAGGAAGACAGCATCTCTCATGACCACTGCCACCATCCTTAGCCATTACAGTACATCAGAGGCAGGCAGCATCCCTCCTGACCACTGACACCATTATTAACCATTGCAGTATGCATTCAGAAATAGGCATCATCCTTCCTGACCACTGACACCATCATTATTCATCACAGTATGTGTTCAGAGGTAAGCAGCATCCCTCCTGTCCACAGACGCCATTATTAGCCATCCCAGTATGTGTTTAGAGGCAGGCAGCATTCCTCCTTACCAATGACACCATCCTTAGCCATTACAGTGTATGTCAGAGGCAGGCAGCATCCCTTCTGACCACTGAGTCCATCATTAGACATCACAGTATGTGTTCAGAGGTAGGCAGCATACTTCCTGACCACTGACATCATCATTAGTCATCACAGTATGTTTTCAGAAGCAGGCAGCATCCCTACAGACCACTGACACCATCATTAGCCATCACAAGGCAAGCAGCATCCCTTCTGACCACTGACACCATTATTAGCTATCACAGTACATGTTCAGAGGCAGGCAGTATCCCTCCTGACCACTGCCACCATCATTAGTCATCATAGTATGTGTTCATAGGTAGACAGCATCCTTCCTGACCACTGACTCCATCATTAGACATCACAGTATGTGTTCAGTGGCAGGCAGTATTCTTCCTCACCACTGACACCATCATTAGCCATCACAGTATGTGTTCAGAGGTAGGCAGCATCCCTCATGACCAGTGACGCCACTATTAGCTATCACAGTACGTGTTCAAAGGCAGGCAGCATCCTTCCTGACCACTGACACCATCATTAGCCATCACAGTATGTGTTAAGAGGCAGGCAGCATCCTTCCTGACTGCTGACACCATCATTAGCCATCGCAGTACGTGTTCATCAATAGGAAGCATCCTTCTTGATTACTGACACTACCTAACCAGAACAGACTGTGTTCATAGGCAGGTAGCATCCTTCCTGACTATTGTCAAAGCCAGTACAACATGTGTTCAAAGGTAGTCAGCCATCCTCCTGAGTACTTACACCATCAAAGGTTGTGTTCATAGCAGGGAGATAGCCTCTCTCTTGACTACCTACATATTGTTACCCCATTACAGTTTTTATTTGTATTTTTATTTTCACACTCACAGTATATGTTGAGAGGTACACAGAGCAGAGGTATTGCTCTGATGTGATTTTTTTCTGAAAATGAATATATCAGTGGAATTCTTTCATCATTTTCACTTTGCACCATTATTGTAGGTATACATATTAGGAAATATGCTTCTGGTACTGTTCTGAAATACTGAAATGATTCATCTTTCTTTTTTACAAGTTACAGTTACAGTTATACGTTGTAAGATTTTATACAGGTGGAAGTTACTAAAGATAAAGCCCACGTGCAGCTTAGTGTATTGCGCAGGCAGCAGTTATGTACAAAGTTTACTTTGCATACTTATTTGCATACTCCTCACATGAGGAAGAGAAAATCTCTCCAACTGTGAAATGGCAGCTGTTTAGCAATGACAGGGCAAATTTGTCAATGTAAGTTTAACTATCTATCAAAATGTGGGTAATTAGAACATTTTGAATCCCAGATTGAGTAAATAAGTGGAACGACAGAGTGAATGTGTATGGAACAGAGTGAATGTTTATGGAAGGAATGACATAGAGAAATAAAGAAGACATACAACCTATAGGGAATGCCTCTTTTCCAACAAATTCCATGTTAGAAAGCTCACTATTCAATAAACTATATTCTTCTGTTCAAGTGAATTTTACAATAAAACGAGAAGGGGAGCTTTACTATTCATTGAAGAAAGCAGTACTAGAAGTGTTAAAACACCAACATTTATTCATCCATTAAGCACTTTCACCCCTTCAGTTTTAGGACATCATCAGAATAAATAATGCAACATCGCTTCCTTTTATTTACAGTTACTACCCTAATTAATCCAATTTGATATATCTAGCAAAGTTCTTGTGTTCCTATGTTTACTGTTGCTTTCAAACCACACTGTTACTGTAGTTCTTGCTCTTATTTTAGTCTTTAGGTTTGGTTCATGATTGCTCAAGGTGAACACAAATATTGTAACTCTTTCAAGACCAAATATTAAAATATTCAGCCAATCATTTAATTATACATTGATTGTTACATGTTCCCACGTTGTTTCATATTGGAGGTTTACAAAGCAAACTCTTGCCACCCCATATAGTGCCTTTTTTAGGTGGTGTTCCAAAGATCATATTACCACCACAACAGCTACAAAGAAATGCAATCTGTGGGTCATGCTGCTCAACGCTAGAAGTTTAAATCTCGAAATACACTCACTCAAAGCACTCTTTAAAATGGAGAATATCGACATTTGTGCTGTAACAGAGACCTAGTTCAAGGCAGCAGAAAGTCCCCCTTCACTACCAGGCTATAACTCATACTACCCCTTTCGACCCCAGAACTTGGACCAAAGCTCCAAAGGCAGTGGTATTTCCTTATTCGTAAAGGATGCGCACACCTCCAGACTGGTAGCCCAACATAACACATCAGAGATACTTCAGGTGCAGCTAACACTGGGTAAGACAGCAATTCAGGTCATAGCCTGCTATAGGTCCCCAATCATGTCCCAAGACTCACACTCCACATTTTTAAGCACCCTGGAGAATATTTAGGGTCCAATCTAACACTCTAATACTTGGCAACTTCATCTACCCCTGCATTAACTGAGAAAACTACTCATATACCAATACAGTTGCCCAACATTTCCTGGAATTCATTAATTCCAATGTCCTGGACTAGCTCATTCTTACCCCCACTAGAGGTAGCAACATCCTTGACCTGGTCATTACTAACATGGGCGACCATTGCTTTACACCAACAATCAACTCCTTTCTGGTTATATCTGATCACAAACTAATCACCTTGGAAATACACATCCTTTCCACCCACCCACCCTGCAAAGGTAACCACCATGAAAAACCTCTCCAAAGCTTACTTTGGGCTCCTAAAAACAGAGTTAGCAAACTTCACAGCACCCATGCAAATGGAGAATAGTTGCATGACCTCCAAATCATACACCAATGCACTGCACAAACATACACAAATGCATGGATATCGTCGAACCCAAGAGAACCAAGACACTCTCCTCCAAAAAAAAAGCCAATTTGGAGGTCCCCTGTGTGATGACTGTGCCCTGGCCCTGCAATCAAGGATCCTCAATCCTCACCACTAACACCAGAGAGGTCATCTCCTAGAAGAGAAAAGGATAACTATTACACACAGTAAAGTACAATTTCCCTTAAGTGCACACAGAGAACACAGTCAGTCTGGGGCTGGTTGCTCCCTTGCTCACCAGGTCCCCAATAAGACTCCCCACTGGCACAGCTATAGGGTCCAGATCTCAGCCTAACTGGGCAAGCTGAAACCTCCAGTACCCTCTCTGTCCAACCAGTGCTTCGTGTCCTTACCAAGTAGCTGACACAACACACACACACACTTTGAGAGAAGTATTTATACAACTTCACAGACACTCCTGGGAAAGGCTGACACAGATTCTCCAACTGTGCCCCTTTACCCAGACTATATGGTAGTAATTACTGGCACCACCTAGTTAATAATATCAGCTACTAAAAGGCCCTTAAAAGGGTGTCCAATTATTACTGTGCAATATGAATATCCAATGGTAGTATGACTAACAGTCAAAGCTTACTTTAGAGTAGCTTATTACAATAACCTCTATAAATATGCAATGTACTCTAGAGCTTATCTCTACACAAATCAGCCACAGGTAGAAGGTTTTAAAAATATTTAATAATAAATAATTAAAACACAAGACATCACTACTGCACCGCAGAGATATCTAAGAGTTCACAGATCACACAGAGACTTAAAATAATACAGTAGGACAGGTCTGATTTCAAAGAAAAATACCTAAATAATCTTTACTAGCTTTAACTATTCCTACAAGAAATCACAGTGCTGACTTACATGTGAGCACAAGGCAGAGTGCTGATAAATGAGATATCCAAGATCAAAATGTTTTTCAGACTCTTGTGAGAAATAGTAGTTAAACATTACTAACAAACGTCTCTAAGGCTCTCCCAAAATTACATAATTTTTTACACTTAGGCTTTCCCAGTATTCATATTGCATCATCTTAACACCTGGTCTGAGTTCTCAGGCTACAAACTGCATTATTTAGCAATCTAACACCTCCTCAGAAACTTACAACAATGCAAGACATTTTACATCTATATGCTAGCAGAAAACAGAGCAATAAAGCACCTTCCACATCTAAATTCTAGTCATAAACTTTAGCCTTAAAACAATGGGCATGAAATCTTCATCCAGCCACCCTGAAGCCGAATTCTAACATTAAAGAGATTCATAAGATCTTTTCAACTTAAAAAGACACATTTGAAATATTTGACTTGGTTTTCCTTACAGCAGATGGCAATGTTGCAACAGTCTTTAAGTTCACATTTTACAGTGTTTTCTTACATTTAAAAACACAAGCCTGTATTTTACATTTATTTATACATTTGATAGAATTATGTATCAAATTATATTTGACTAGACTGGCAGTTTTCACCCATCTCTCCCCAATCGTCACACCCTGCCATAAGCAAACTCTACAACAGACGGAGGAAATTGATGCAAAATAAGGTGAAGTCCCAAGAGTGGAAAAACTTCCTTATCAGCCTCAACAAAAAGTTGAGATCCTTCGTCAAATCCTCTAAAGCTAGCTAAGAAAACAGAATTGCAGCAGATAGTAAAGACAACCACAAGGCCTTCTATACTTATATAAAGAACCTTTACGGAAATACTCAGATTTGCTCTGAGCTACTGCACAATGGTACCTCCTATATTGAGGCAACAGATATTACCAATATACTGGCTGACAGATTCAGTGCCAACTTTACCCCTCTCCCCCCCCCCCGAAAGGTCCCAGTCACAATACTAGTAGATTGCCAGGCACCCAGTATTACTGCTGCACAGGTTAAAACAGCACTGTCCAATGCCAAGAATACAGCTTCTATGGGACCTGACAATATCCCTAGCTGTGTTCTACATGAACTAAAGAGTGAATTAGCACCTCACCTGTGTGCCCTGTTCAATCACAGCCTCACCTCAGGCTTTCTCCCTACCAAATGGTGCACTGCTACAGTCATCCCTCTTCACAAAGGAGTAGCAACTACAGACCCTGGGATATATCGCCCCATTAGCCTGATGAGTCTGATATGCAAAGCTATGGAACACATCATCATGGACCTAATAAACAAGGAAATAGGGAATCTCCAAATTCTGGATCCCACACAGTTTGATTTTGTAAAGGGTAGATCATGCCTGCTCAACCTGGTTGACTTCTTTGAGTCAGTCACCAGAACTGTGGATGAAGGCAAGGTGGTTCATACAGCCTAACTTGATATGGACAAGGTCTTTGATATCATTCCAAACTCAGTAATCATAGAAAAACTCACTAAGTTAGGCATCAACCCCTATATCACTAGGTGGGTTGCAAACTGGCCCACAGATAGAACCCACAGTGTGAAAGTAGCTGATGCCAAGTCAGACTGCCGATTCCCACAGGGTTCATTCCTGGGTCCTCCCCTGTTTGGTATCTACTTCTCTGAAGTCCAGGCCAATACGAAGGGACTCTGGCTGACAAAGTTCACAGACAATTGCAAGTTGGGAGCTATTATTAACTCCCCATGTGATGTTGACATCCTACAGAAAGGTCTCATTGAAACCGACAACTGGTGTCAGAAACATGGCCTTAAGCTCAATTCCAAAAAAATGTATTGTCATCCCCTTTGGGAAAAACACAGTTCCCATGAATTACCACATTGATGGTAGTTCACTGAATACAGAAGGCGTTATGAGAGATCTGGGAACACTGATTGACAGCAACCTCTCTTTTGATCAGCACATTGACACTGTGGTCAGAAAGTCCTTCTATGTGGCACATCTCATTACTAATGGTTTTGCATCTCCCTCTACTGTACCCTCATTAGGCCAATCATCGCGTACAATGCCCCATTTGCATGTACCTCACTAGACACCTACAACAACTAGAGAGGCCACAAAAGTACCTCACAAAGAGGATTCTAGGCTTTAAACACTTGTTCTATATGGACAGACTCAAAAATCCCCAGCTAGTCTCTGTCTCATAACGCCTACTTAGAGGTGATCTCTGCTTGCCTTACAAAGCCACGTCTGACCCAGCTCTGTTAGAAATGCTACATCTAAAGAAATCCCAATCCCTCTGCACCACATGCTCCAGAGACCTCAACCTCATTACCACAATCAACAGAACGTACTGGAGGGGCAGGTTCATAACTCAGAGACTGCCCATGTCATGGAATAGACTTCCCATACATCTCAGACAGAGCATCTTACTGGCTCTCTTCAACAGAAATCTTGATGAGTGGATGGGAAATAGAAAATTCACCCTGGGGATCACTCCAGTGGATCTACTCCACAGAGGAGCTGGGAACTAAGGTTGGGTAACACTATGCCAGGGTAATCCTATGGGCTAGGCTTGTAAATGCTCCAGGGCCATTAACCTAGTACACACCTGTGAACCTATAAACCCAGCGGAAGCAATATATTCATCCACTAACTCATCCACCCTCTTATAAATAACTTCACTATCAATATAGAGAAAGATATTGCCCTATGACATGAGGTTGGGGGACGCATAATGGTTATGGTGTTTACCTCACAGACAAGGGATACAGGGTATGAGTCTCACCAAAAGAAATTTGTTAGGTTTAAAATGTTCCACAAAGGCAGCTAGCTTAGTGCTTACTTATGAACCTTTGAGTTCCTGATATTCCTGATATCCCAGACTAACAGAGGGGATAAAACATTGCACGTTAGCCTTCAGTGACCATATAATAAAAGAATTAGCACTGTGCCCCCAATCATAACTAAGTCTTCACATGTTGGAGAGGAAGATATCAAGGAATTCATTCCCAGTGCAAAGCTCAAGAGATGAATCTTGACATCCATGTCAAGAACACAGCACTACTTCATTATGAACAGAGACACCTAATCAGAATGGCATGCCATATGTACAGCTTCAAGTGCTCTTGATGTAACACTAGTTAAAAATAATACACACAAACATTGGATCTTGAAGTATTTTATGGCTTTTGGACTTAAACTAAGAGCCAATCTGGCAACTGAACAACTTGAAAAGCTGCTAAACTCTTCTGTATGCCATTTTTGTGTCACAACAATCAGTGTTTTGCAACTTTTAGAAGTGTTTTTAACTTCTCACAACTGTTTTGTGCTGGCTGATGTGTGTGGTCTCAAATGAGACTAGAGCATAAAACCATGCATTGTAAAAATTCTAATGAATGGATTCCTAGGATTATACTCCACATTTAAGAAAATTGACTTTGTTATGTATTTTTCTAATACAGTATAGGTACTGAAAAAAGTTTTCTCAAACATTTTTCAGTGTTGTTCTAAAGTATCGTGCTAGAACAAAATTGTGTTCATTATTCATTACAAAAAGTGTTTGAAACATTTTCACAGCTTTAAAAGCTGCAATGCTTTTCACTGTCATACTCAAAAGTGAAGTGTCTAACAACTTTTTAAGCTCTTCATTTTTCAGGGGATACATCTTCTGCCTACTGTCTATGTGACAGCACTCCGCAGTTTTCAGAGCTGTAATACATTTCATGTTGTTACACATTTTTTTTTTACTGATTATATATAGAATAGATAAAGCTCAGCATACTCCGAAGAATTATGAGCTGATCTCTCTAATCCTAAATCACATATCTGTTCTCAATATTGATTTTAAGATATACCTCTCAGTCTTCATTTTGTTCTGCATTTAAGGTCAGTCTTTTCACATCCAATTCTCAAAAGTTGTTTATGATCAGAATTAGACAACTGAAAAGCTTAGACAATAGGTTTAAGAAATTGCTAGAGTGAGCAGTCTCAGATCTGGTTGCCTTGTTTTCGTTCTTCTCACAATCCAGTGAAAGAAATTATTGAGCAATCAATACATAAAAATAATGTTTTATCTATGCAATATTGAGCTGTACTTTATATTAAGATTATTTAGATGTAGTTATGTTATTTATTCACCTAATAAAGAGGGCACCTAACTACAGACAAAACATTTTTTTTTCACATTCTGATTCACACTTATGACCTGACCTGACATGATCACTACAAGTAGTTACCGATTCTTGTCTTTATTTTACTTATTACCACCTGTGTCTATAATGGGTGGCCGCATCAAGTTAATTTAATGGGAGCATGATCACTCTAATTTCACATTGCTCAGTTTTTGTTTTTGTCCCATTCTGCATTGCATTTATTGTGCATGCTTCATTTGGCTGACATGCAGGTCTGTTTTGCCACCTATGCTTCTGTTCTGTTTTTGTTTTATGTAACTGTGTGTCATGGAAGAATCAGGTGAAAATTTATTATGCATGGATGACAGAAAAGATAGCAGTAAGCTATGTGTCTATAACTTATCTATTGTTGCCATCATGTCTATGAATGATGGCTGAAACACAAACCTTGGGGTGGTTTGAAAAAAAGTCATGAATTACGCTAAAAATGGAAGGCTTGCAACTGTTTTATTCACTGTAATTCTGCTGAAGTTTTTAGGATGGTAACAAACAGTGTATTTATTAAACATGAGCCAGCTAGATTATTGTCTTCATAGTGCAAGAAGGGTAAAACTCCAATTTTAACCAGGACAATACAGTAATGACTGGAGACTTGGGCAATGGAAGAGCTGACAAGGGAGGGTAGGATTGATTGGATGCCTCAGCATTCTGGGATGAGGGAGGTGGTCTCACTTGAAGCAGTGCTGGTACCCACTGGAGAGACAGAAATGGCATGTAGTGTGAGAGCCAGGGATGCACATTCATTGCTGCCAAGCTTGGCTAAGCTGTATCCACATAGCTATCTTCATTAACCATGAGTGGGAATGCAAATACATACAACTCTTTTCCACTGACAATATGGTACATGATTTGATAAAGTTTATTACACTTTCTTTGTTAATGTCTTACTCTGAAAAGCAATCATTAAGTGTTGTATGACTTACTTAGCGATACAGCTGGGTCACACCAAATATCTACCTTATTATGATGCTTTCCTTGTATTTTTTTTTTTAATTTTGTATGAGCCAATATTACTTCTCGGCATCTGCATAGTAGCATGTCAACATGCATAATGTCCTCATACCTTTGCATTTGTAAAAAAAAGAAAAAACATTGACAACACAAATACTTGAAAGCACTTGGGAGCCAACAAAACATTTTTTGCAGGGGGCATTTCAGCTACCTCCTCTCGCTACCGAATGTGGGCAACTGCATAACAAACAAACAACCCAGCTACTTACTTAAATATAACAACTCCCTTAATCTGCTATAAAAAACAACTCAAAGTAAAACACAGCAAAAGTGGTAAAATATTGTTTGAGCCAAACCAATTTGAAAAAAAAAAATAAAACTGCTTTCTGAACAAATGAAGCCAATGGTCTTAACATTCACAATCCTGACAACATAACATCAAAAGACTTAAATGCTGAAAATCACAGTATCGAACATCTGCATTTGCACCCCCTCCCCCAGGACCATTAATCCCTGGGTTTATACTGGTAGATGGATTTAATACTCAAAAGTTTTAGACATGGTGGCCTTCAGCATTTTGTTCTTTCAGTATTATATTATCAAAATTATGAGTTTCAGGATTCTGGACTTAAATGATTTATATATATATATATATATATATATATATATATATATATATATATGTGTGTGTGAGTGTGTATAATAGGGTCTATATTACGAGATGGAAATCCCGTTTCCGCAAACACCACAACACCAATACGTATAGTACAAACTACGGTAATGGCGAACGTTCAAAACCACGAAACACGAAATGTCGAAGTGTCATGGTTGGCCTGTCTGCAGTATAGAGGTAAGTGTGCAATAGTTGCAGACCTTAGGGTTAGGGTGCAGGTTTAGGAAAGTGCATAGATAGGTAATGTATGTATGGTTCAATGTAGGGTTAGAAGTAGAGTTTTATTAACTGTATTTGTGTGGATTATTTGTTTTGTTTGGGTATATTTCTGTAGGGTAAGTGTGCGATAGTTACGGACCTTAGGGTTAGGGTGTGGTTAAGGTAAGTGTATAGATAGTAATGTATGTAAGGTTTAGTGTAGGGTTAGAAGTAGGGTTTGGTTAGTGTATGTATGTGTTTTATTTATTATGTTTGTGTATGTAGTATGTAACGCGTGGTGGTGTTAGCCGACTATGACGATTCGAGATTTGAAATTCGCGGATTAGGGGGTTTGACATATTTGCAGTTCGGACTATGTATGTCGGTGTTGTGGTGTTCGATGATATGGGTTTTTTATGTCGTAATATAGACCCGTATAATATAAATATATATATATATATATATATATATATATATATATATATATATATATATATATATATATATATATATATATATACACACACACACACACACACACACACACACACACACACACGCGCACACAAACACCACACATATGATACATGTGATACATATGTATGTATGCACATATATTTCTTTCAACAAGTAAAGGCTTTTCATTGAATGGATGCTACCACCTAAATGTCCTGTACTGATCATATTGATATTGTTAAGCTAATTTTAGCATAAGTTGCATTTAAATCTTTAAAGTGTAAAATTGCAATTTCAGATGCATTTTACATCAGAGTATCCAGTTATAATTATGTGAAAGTATAACTGCAAAAAGGGAATGACATATGGCCTTTTATACCTAGCTACTAAATGTCAAACTTATAGGCATTGAAATGAGGAAGGCTAGATAGTATGTTGTATCACACTCAGTTTCCATTAGGTGTGGGCATGTGACTTTGTTTCACTGAAGAAAATGTAATACCTACCCAAAATGTGTCCCTACCACGCAGGCATTCCCTCAACAGTAAGATGAAATACATACATTTTCCAGAAGAAGAGACTTTTGCCACTGTGAAGATACCACTATGAAAACTCCCAATGTAAACTGTAGCTTTGTCTATTAGCAAAATTTGAGAATGAACAGGATTTCTAGTTTAAGTGTAGATTGGTAGTATTAGATGCAGTTTTATATAAATGTTCATATAAATTTTCCCATTAGCTTTTGTAAAAACTGTGAAAGAGGGACTAGCGTATGACCTTTGATTTAAGACATCGAGATTTAGGGTTAAAGCCTTTTATCTGTGACAGTTAAGGATGAATACTTCATGTAGTTATTTGTGTTTTCTTGACACTGTTGGACTAGATCCATTTTTTAGAGGATGCCCATATAAGAAGTTTCTACTTCAAGGATAAGAACAAGGCATGATAACATGCAGTATCAATACGTGTGTCATATTAATTGTGAGTCAAACTTAAAACGATTTGCAGTAAATAATTTGAGACTTGAACAGCTGTGAACCTAAGTCAGTAATGGTAAGTTATAACAATCTATGTAAAGCAGAAATAAGAAATGTGGTTTGGCAACAAACCGATTTATCCAATAACATCTTCAGAAGGGGGGTTAGATAAATATATTAGTGGGAGTTAAGAGGGTTAGGGAGATGAAAGGGATAAATATAAGGAGGGATGATTGCGAGGAAATGAGGTAAGGGTGGGGATGGGCTTAAGGGGTTTAGACAAATGTAGCTGGCTAATTAATCACATTTTGGCGTGAACTTACTATGGCAGGGAGCGCCCATGACGATCTTTAGGAGAGATGGTGGGCCTCTGGGTGCTGGTTGGAGGCAGGTGGCCTTTACATATGTCTTTATTTATTGATTTATTTATTCAGTTTCCTCTGGTATGTGTTTTTTTTCTCCATGGCTTTGCTCTGTAGTGTCCAGGAATTCAGTGCTGATGTGAGCTTAGAGTGATTAAGGTAGTCAGGTTCGTTAGTGAGTATGTTGTGTTGGAAATCTGTATTTCTTTGGCTTCTGCATGGGCATTGTTGTTTGTGGGCTTTCACGTACCTGGGAAAGGCTCCTTGAGTGACAGCTTTGTCACAAAGCAAGTTTTATAAAAAAAAAAAGAGAGGGGAAATATGGGTGGGTCATTGTCCCATGGTGTCCACTGGTCATCCATAGTTCTCAGTCCTGCTAGGGTGCTGAACCGGAGGTCTGGATGCAGTCTGTGAGCTTAGAGAGGGCTGTTTGATATGCAGTAGGTGCAGAAGTGGAAGGTGTTTGGCCTGGTGTGCAGGGATTAGTTGCCTACACATATTTAGTGATGTTTTGGGTTTGGAGTGTGCTGTGGATGGATGCTATTGGGATCTTGGTGCTGGACTCGGTTGTTGCCGAGTTGATTTTCTCAGGTAGTTTTCCAGCAGTATGGGGTTTGTTGTTGAAACACAGATGTGAATCATTTCTTATTTGAGGTTCATGTGTTTGTGAATAGGAAGGGTGATGTGCAGTTAAGTTTGATTTTTCAGTGTAGTCAGAGTATATTAATTAACAAACATGGGGGTTTCCTCTGATGATCTTGTCCAGTTGCACCTGCTCTTCCTTAGTATTTTGTTTTGGTGCATGCTATGGAAATTTGCAATGGTGTCAGGACTTCATGCTTGTTGTTTATTAAGTTTTCTCTGTCACTCACTTAGCTCATTGCTGGTGTTTTAGTTTCTGGTTTTCTGAGAGTTTCATGGGCTGTGAGGTTCATAGGTTCATAGATTAGTACTAAGCTAACTGCCCTTGTGAGACATTTTAAGCCTAGCCAATTATCCCTTGTGAGACTCAAACCCTGCACCTTGTGTTTGTAAGGCTAACACCTTAACCATTAGGCCACCCTCCCAAGGAAGGGTTGATTCCGCGCATACGTATCTGGAGATACTGCACAGAATTTCAGGACTTTTATATTTAAATATTCTATAATGTATATTCTATGTTCAAATGTTCATTAGTGATATAGGCAGAAAGGATAAAAAAAACACAATTTCTATTAATTATCAAGCTAGCTGCACAGATAATGGAGTGAGTCGTGTATGCAATAGGACACACATGGCGGTACTCTAATACAGTTGTGGCCATTTTTGTTTGGTGTCCATCATTGTGTCTTGGGGGGACAGTGTATCTCCCAGGACTTAGGTGGGGGCACAGATGACATGGGTATTAGAGGGAAATGTGTTAAGTTACTGAAATGGTTAGTAGAGCTAGTGTTCCAACCTACAACGTTCTGCAAAAGGGCACCTTCGGGTTGCTGTACCTCACTCTTCACAGGAACTTATTTCGCAGGCTTTGACAAGCAGAGTGGGCTCCATATGAGGGGATGGAAGTAATGTTTCAGGAAAGGGGCACAGGTTAATCAGAGGTTATAGTCCTGTTTTTGTGTTGATTAACTGTTTTACACTTTTAAAAAGTTATTTGTTGCTTAATTTTACCTGTAGGCTAACACACTCAAGTGCGCTAGCCGTTTAAAAGTATTTATAGCATTTACTGTCTGTTTTTCCTCTGTTTTCTGCAAAAAAGAAAAAAACAAAACAAAAAAATCTTGTTTTCCCGCCTTACTGAACTAGAATAGTCCAGTCTTCAGAGTTTGCTGATCTCTGGGCTTTGTCTTGGTTCCTGTGCTATTCCATATCCTTATTTGGATAAAAGGAAGCGTCTTTGTTCACCAGTGGGAGTGGGGAGCACTGAGCAGCCTATTTGTCCCTAGAGGAGTGGTTCCAGCCTGAAACTTGTAGTCTATTGGCCATTTTGGGTCAATTCCTAGCTCTTTTCAGCCCTCTGTAATAAAGACCGCTTTAGCGCGCTTTTTCGCTTGTATTCAACTCAGCACAGCTCCTCGTGGTGTCCTGCAGAGTTCTACAAGCAGCAGAGAGCAAAAGAGTGACTTTTTCCTGATTTAAGTATTTTTTTTCTGGCTTTTTGATTATTTACTGCTTAGCGACTGCATTTTCGCCTGTTTATACAGCTCTGCATTCTATTTAAACTGTTTTTGTGTTGATTAACTGTTTTTCACTTTTAAAAAAAGATATTTGTTGCTTAATTTTACCTGTAGGCTAACACACTCAAGTGCGCTTGCCGTGTAAAAGCATTTATAGCATTTACTGTCTGTTTTTCCTCTGTTTTCTGCAAAAAAAAAAAAAAAAAAAAAATCTTGTTTTCCCGCCTTACTGAACTAGAATAGTCCAGCCTTCACAGTTTGCTGATCTCTGGGCTTTGGCTTGGTTCCTGTGCTATTCCGTATCCTTATTTGGATAAAGGGAAGCTTCTTTGTTCACCAGTGGGAGTGGGGAGCACTGAGCAGCCTATTTGTCCCTAGAGCAGTGGTTCCAGCCAGAAACTTGTAGTCTATTGGCCATTTTGGGTCAGTTCCTAGCTCTTTTCAACCCCCTGCTATAAAGCCCGCTTTAGCCCGCTTTTGCATGATGTAGCGCGGAGTTGCCCATAGAGCACCATCGGGCAGCGCCGGTTAAACAAGGTTAAACTATTTCTGGCTCCGTAAAGTCTGCTCTTCAATTTTTGCCTTAGAACTTCTCTACTTGCAATCTAAACAGTCTATTCTCTATCTCAAAAGCTCAGCACTTGCTCCTAAAGCATTTTTATATAGGTAAAGTACTTATATACTAAACAAAGTACTACATTAGCCTAGAATCCCCTTGAGTACCCATTTCCCTATAGGTCCCTTCTGACTCAGTTACACAGCAAACGTTTTCACTTTTTCTAGCATGTCGAAGGGTCAGTTGCTTGCGTCCTCTCCTGTTCAGCTGGTGAATCTGGGCATCTTGAGGCAATGTTACAATTGCCTCATGTACACAGACAACCCACTCCTTCTCTCACAAAACACAAATACATGTGAGAGATGCAATTATATAGCCAAACTGGAGGCTGAGCTCTCTCATCTCAGGACTGGCAAGACCAGACAGGAGGAGAAGGAAACCACGCACACCACAAACCCAGTTTCACATAGAACTATCACAACTGCAAAACAAACACATAAACACACAAAGACATACTCGGAGGCACTGATCAAAAATCTACCAAAACTACAGAGGCCTCCAAAGCAGACACCCAAGCAACTGCCACCTCAAGACATAAGACATGCAACACATAGTTCTCAAAGTCAGTGTGCTAAACAGTCACAGCCCTTAAGGCCAAACACAATGCCAGACACACTTGTTATAGGTGACTCCATAGTCAGACACACTGACGTCCCACTCACCAGACTGAACAAGGAAAAGATCACAGTAAGCTGCCTGTCAGGCGCTAGAATCCGCCAGATAACACAAGCACTCAGGTCACTCCACAGCAAGTACAAGTATGACTCAGTCATTGTCCATGCCGGTGTGAACGACCTGAGACGTACCTCCCTGGACTACATGAAAAGAGACATAGAGGAGCTCTCAGATTATGTAGCCCAGGCCGGTATGACCCTGACCCTGAGCAGTATCCTACCCTCACCAAGAATGATGCCACAATACAGAGACAAAATGATCAGCTTTAATAATTGGCTTAATTACTGGTGTCATTCTAAGGGGATCCAATGTCTGTCTGCCTGGGATGACATGCTTGACAAGCCACGCTGCTTCGCATGGGATGGCTTGCACCTGTCACCCCTGGGCTTCTGGATATTGGCAAAGGCTCTTGCAACCCCCATAGTGCCTTTTTTAGGCAAGGCTCAAATGATAAACCTACCGCCCTAGAAAACAAAAATGGAGAAAAACTAAGGGTAATACTGCTCAATGCCAGAAGTCTAAACCACAAGATGCATGCCCTCGAAGCCCTCCTCAGTATGGAGAACATCAATGTCTGTGCTGTGACTGAAACCTGGTTCAAGGCTCCTGAGAGCACCCCAGCACTATCAGGTTATACCTCATATCATGCGTTCTGACCCCAAAATCCAGATCGAACCACAAAAGGAGGGGGAGTATCCATATTCATAAAGGATACCCACACCTCCAGGTTAGTGGCAATGCACGAAGCATCGGAGACCATCCAGGTGCAATTAACCATAGGTAAAACTGCCCTACAGTTTGTAGCATGCTACAGACCACCCTCTCAAACTCAGGAAACCCACACAGCCTTCCTGAAGACTCTGGAGAGTATGAATGTCTCTCCAAACACCATCATATTGGGTGACTTCAACTACCCAAACATAGACTGGGAACATTACTCAAGCCCCAACACCCTAGCCCAAAGGTTCCTGGAGTTCATAAACTCAAATGCTATGGAACAACTAGTCACTATATCATCACAAACATGGGGACAAAATGCTCCACACTGGAAGTATATCCCTCATTGGTGAGATCAGACCATAAATTAATCTCACTGGAGATCCACATCCCGCCCCCAACCCCAGCAAAAAAGACCACAGTGAAGAACTTCTCAAAAGCAAACTTCACACTTCTTAAGACTGGAGTGGTATCCTTCAAGGCCCCCGAGCCATTGGAAACCACAACCCACGCTGCTGAAACCCTTACAAATGCCTTCTACGAGCACCTCCAGGAATGTATGGATCAAGCAATCCCTAATAAAATCAAGACCCTTTCCACCAAAGGCAGGCACCCGGTCTGGTGGACCCCAGCCATAAACAAACTCTACAACAAGAGAAGAAAGCTACTACATGACAGAGCAAAATCCCTAAAAGGGAAGGCATCTCTGATCAATACTAGCAAAAAGCTACGATCACTCATAAAATCATCCAAGGCCAACTTTGAGAGAAAAATCGCTAATGACACAAAAGACAATCATAAGGCCTTCTTTAGCTATGTTAGAAACCTGGGTGGAAACTCCCAGATATGCTCAGAATTAGTCCAAAATGATACAAAAATCACTGAACCCACAGACATTGCCAACATACTGGCAGACAGGTTCAGTGCAAATTTCTCCCCTCCCTCCCCCCCAAAAGGAGAAATATCTATCCCACCGGAGTCTAGCCCCCCAAACATCTCAGATGCCCAGGTGAGATCTGCTCTCTCTAAAGCAAAAAACACAGCATCAATGGGACTGGACAGTGTCCCCGGCTGTGTGCTACACAAACTCAATGAGGAACTAAACCCACACATAAGGCTGCTGTTTAATCTTAGCCTTACTACAGGACTACAGGATATGTACCCAAAGAAAGGCGTACGGCAACTTTGGTCCCACTCCACAAAGGCGGTGCTTCTACGGACCCTGGAAATTACCACCCCATAAGCTTGACGAGCCTTGTCTGCAAAGCTATGGAGAGGATCATAATGCAACTCACAAATAAAGACATTGGGAACCTACAGACACTGGATCCTACCCAATTTGGCTTTGTCAAGGGCAGATCCTGCCTCTTGAACTTGGTCAACTTTTTTGAAATAGTCACTAAGGCCATTGATGAGGGTAAGGCAGTTCACACAGCCTACCTTGACCTAGCAAAAGCGTTTGACACAATACCCCACTCGGGCATCATAGAAAAGCTCACCAGCTTGAATGTAAACCCATATGTCACAAGATGGGTTGCAAACTGGCTCAAGGACAGAACCCACAGGGTTAGAGTTGCTGGTGCCATGTCAGACTCTAAGCCAGTCACGAGCGGTGTCCCACAGGGCTCAGTCCTGGGCCCCCTCTTGTTCGGCATTTATTTTTCTGAAGTGCAGGCAAACATAGGGGGATTGTGGCTGACAAAATTTGCAGATAACTGCAAACTGGTCACCATAATTGACACTCCATCAGGCACAGACATCCTCCAGAGAGGTCTCATAGAAATGGATAACTGGTGCCAGAGCCATGGCCTTAAGCTAAATGCCAAAAAATGTATAGTCATACCCTTTGGGAAAAACAAGGTAACCCCTAATTACCACATAGGTGGTAATCCATTAAACACGGAAGAAGTTATCAGGGACATGGGGACCCAAGTTGACAGTAACCTCTCTTTTGACACTCACATTACCAAAGTGGTTAGGAAGACCTTCTACATTGCCCACCTGATCATGAAGGGATTCACATCCAGATCAGAAGAGGTCATTGTACCCCTGTACTCTTCACTTATCAGACCAATGATTGAGTAAAACGCCCCATTCGGAATGTACCTTACCCGACACCTGCAGCAGTTGGAAAGACCCCAAAAGTTCCTCACCAAAAGGATAAAGGGGCTCAAACATATGTCATATGCTGCCCGACTGAAGAAACTCCAGCTCTATTCAGTCGCATACCGTCTGCTCAGAGGTGATCTGTGCCTGACATACAAGGCCATGTCCAACCCAGAATTAATGGACATGCTCCACCTCAAAAAATCCAAATCCACCAGAGCCACGAGAGCAAGAGACTTAAACCTCAACACGGATATAAATAGGACATGCTGGAGGGACAGATTCATCACCCAGAGACTCCCTACACTATGGAACAGAATCCCAGTCCATCTGAGGCAGAGCCTCTCACTGACTCTGTTCAAGAGAAATCTTGATGAGTGGATGGGAGATCATAGGTTTACCCCGGGAATCATCTCTGTGTCACTGCTGGACAGAGGCACAGCAAACTAATGGGTATAGTATTCTCATCCTAAGGGGTGGTGAAAGCCACACACACTCTGGCTAGGCTTATAAATGCCCTAGGGCAGATAGCCTAGTATGAACCTATGAACCTATGAACCTATAAAAACATCAAGGGCTCTGATAAATTTCAACACAGTGTTTAATAACAAAATCATGCAGCTTTTTGTGTCTGTCTTGCATGCACAAAATATTGGTACCAGTTTTACATTTTCTCTCTCTTCACCACACTGCTATGCCTGTATGATGGCATACTGTGTTCTACAAATTACTGGTAGTTACAGGGAGAATATGCAGTTAAGGTAGTGTGTTTTTTGTATGATGGTATCATGTATTCTACAAATTATTGGTAGTTAAAGGGAGAATATGCAGTTAAGGTAGTGTGTTTTTGTATGATGGCATACTGTATTCTACAAATTACTGGTAGTTAAAGGGAGAATATGCAGTTAAGGTAGTGTTTTTAAATGTTGAGAGAGGCGAGTTTTCAATGAGTTGCCAGTGAAAGATTCCTGTCATGCATGGGGTGTTATTGGCTATGGGAGAGGGTTAACATGTTTTTTTTCAGGATGCCCAGAAGTTTCACTCGTGTTTGTTCATTTTGTAGGAATCATAGTCCTGCCAAATAGTTGATATTTTAAGTCAGAAAATAATGGCATACATTTGACGGGCATGCGGAGAGCTCACACTTGTACGGGTGAATGAGGGATATGTTATATATGTCAGGGCAGATTTGGGGAACTGAGGGTTGGATCAGGTGATGGGTAAATTGGGTGTTTGTGGGTGGAGGGTATTCTTATGGTAAACTGGCATGGTATGGTAAATTGGCATGATGGGGTAAGATAAGGAGAGGGGGAAGTAAGCCAGTGAGTATGCTTAGATAGATTATCTTAACAATCTAGAGGTGATAAAAGCAAAGGTATTTTGAGATTTACAGACTACAGTGAGACAGATTCAGAAGGTATGTCACATGTGAAGTAAAATAATGATAGGAACAATAGAATGAGTTCTGATTATACGGGATACATGTAGGGGCGGTGGATAGCAATTGGTTGGGGTGGTGCTAGGATATGGAAAGATAGGAGTGTAACCTCTTACTGCAAGGAATCTGGACAAAGTCTAACATAATGGGGGGGGGGGCAAAGGCCCCAAAATAGGTACAAATATTACATATTGCTCATAAACTTAGCTGTTATAACATGACTTGTGCTAACATGCATTTCTGAAGGATATGAAGTCTTAAACTCGAATGCATGTCATTATTTAGTCTCACATAGGAATCCAGGGAGATGGCTGGGGTCCATTTTGCATACCAGGTTAAGGTTAGAGAGTAGCATGCGGATTATTTGTCTAGTGTCTTGGGTGTGCAGCGAAGGGTTATGTGAGATCTTGTTGAATCCAAAGTAACCTGCCAATAAACCTCCCTGTATTCCAGTTTAGCTTCCCATAAACCCCCTCAAATATCTTTTAGTACTATTTCCATCACAAAAATATAACAAAAAATATAAATCTAGCCTGGGAAGAAATAGTACCAAAATATATTTGAGGGGGTTTATGGAAAGCTAAACTGGAATATAGGGAGGTTTTTTTCAGGTCACTTTGGATTCAGGAAGATCTCCTGGTCTTAACGAGTATCTATCTATTGAACCTTTGTTAAAATTAAGGGCAACAAAATCATAACATATAAAAACTTTTTATTCACTATATTTTAGTTTTTTTTAATATGTAATATTCACATTGGCCACTAGATGCTAGTAAATGTTGAACATTTGTTGAGCAGTTTTAATGACATTTTTTAAATATATATGTCTTATTAAAGTTTTTTTTTAAATGCTTTATATAGAAAGTTGCTTACCTGCACTGACATCTAAGTATTTATGCATTTATCTATTTATATATTTATTTGTTAGTTATATGTTTTACTGAGGTTACATTTACAGATTTGTATGCATTCTTAGGTATGGGCTAGTATAGGTTAATGTGGTTTAACGTATTACTTAAATGTTTTTATTGGCTGATTAATTATTTCAAATGTATTTAAGTCCCATTGGCTTTACTTGCACATTTTTGTCTGAAGAAGTCTGTTGAAGGACAAAAACGTATGTGTAGTGTTGGGCTTTAATTTTATGTGGATTAAACTTTCTTGTTGAATGGAATTTCCTGCCAGTGACTCCTTGCAGCCTTTTGGTTTTGTGAGATTTTTGGAAGTTTAATAAAGGTCGTCAAATGTCATTCGGTGTGATGTGTTTATTGAAGGGGGCCGAGACAACTATAACTTGCTAAACAGACAGGTCTTGCAATCCCTACAGAGGTTAATAAAAGGGGGTCTACTTTATTTACGCGAAAGCTTAAAATAGTGAATGCATATGCATCGAACCATATGCATTGATCTGAGAAACCATGGAAACACAATAAAAACAAAACTACACAACAAACATGACATGTAACACCTGTAGGCAGGGGGCAAGCCCCCCTGGACCCTCCACAACCCACGCTACTTAAATATACTAACTCCGAGATCGCACCACACTGAAGTAAATGGAAATCTTCTCCTACGGAGATTTTTGTTTACAGTTTTCGACGGTTCGTACTTTCAATGCATATGGTTCGATGCATATGCATTTGCTGTTTTAAGCTTTCACGTAAATAAAGTAGACCCAATAAAAGGTATATATTCCAGGTTAAGATGTTGAAACAGGATGAGTACATTATGAAACTTACAGTAACATTGGAAATGGACACATAGTAGGATACCAGAGAAAGATATACAGATAGTGGAACAGAAACAATTCCACAGGTATGGATGAGGACGTTAGGTACAAAAATACATATCTTGATACTCATAAAATTATGCAGTATTCTCAAAAAAATTGAAGGGTAGGTAAGTGAGGCTAGGAAGTGGTTTTGGTAATACCACAGCTCTCAGAACAGCTGTCATTTGAAAGGCATTTTGAAAGTTTGTATGGTTATTAATGACCTTCTATAAATCACAAGGGAGTTCACAGTTATTGACAGAAAGCTGTTATGTGCTCTGCTGCTGACTGTTGAGGGTATTTTGCTTTTCTTCTGTAGGTCATGAATTGTGAATCTGTACTTTCTGTCTGGCAATAATTTGTGTATATCAATTTCCATGTGCTATAAGGTTGAGGTACTCAATTTTGGTTTAAAAAAGCATCCAGCTTAAGAATTGTAAAACTGTACAGAGATGTCAAGAGGTTGACCAGCTATAAAAATGTTGCTATTCTTTTGTTGGCATTTTTACACAGGTGAATACACTTTTGGAAGATTTTTGGTGTCTCTGATTCTACATAATATTTTAAGAAGAAAAACGGTTTCACTTATTTTGTGTTTCAGTTAGGATGTAGAAATACAAACCCCATTTTTTGTTAATTTCCCTTACTGCTGTTAGCATATGTTTCTGAAAAGTTAGGCTAGCATAAGCTGTAATGCAGAGATACTTCCAGCTTGCCAGCTGGGAACAATTTCAACAGAGCTTGCTGATCTAAGGGTGTTAATTCTTTTATTATTATTATTATTATTATTATTATTATTATTATTATTATTATTATAATTATTATTATTATTATTATTATTATTATTATTATTATTATTATTATTTGTCCTTCTCTAAACCTTGTGGAGCTTTTCTCCATAGGACTCTGCTGAAAATGGGCTTATCACCCATTTGGACTATCCCGGTTAACAAATATTAAATAAATAAATAAATTTGATTAAGTAAATTGTTGTTGTTGTTATTATTATTATTATTATTATTATTAATATTATTAATATTATTAATATTTGCCTTTGTTTTCCAGTCACTGTTTTCCAAAAGCACTATTTTTTTGTTTTCTTTTCATGTAGACTTAAACTCATCCCTGGGATTCCTTGCTTTGCTGAAACTGCCTTTCATAAAATAGATATTCTGTCTACAGTGTAAAAAATGTATGGAGTCTTTTAGTCTTTGGCCTTTTGGCATGCCTTTATATACTTGTGCATAGAGTTTGCAGATATAGATAAGAGAAAAAGGCTAAGGACTGATCTTTGTAATACCTGTAACAGATGTAAATGTGTATGACAGAGTGTTCTGCTAGGCTACAACCTCAAAACGTATTCTATTATAACTGGAAAAATTAAGTCATTTCTGTATGAAGGTTACCTATGGACAGATGATTACATAGTAGTGTAGAATAAAATACTTAACCACTTCAAAGGCTTTAGAAAAATCTAGTAATAAGGCTGCTGACTGATGACCTTTGTCACAATTAATAGTCAAATAATGTATAAGGTTCAATAAGGCATTTAGGATACACTCTGGCCAGTATTAAATTTATGTTGGCTCATGGCAACAAGGTTGTATCATGTTAACTAGTCAGTTGTTGATGGACTATACTTTGCAATATTGTAGATAGTGGACTTAAAATACTGATGGCTCTACAGTTTTTGGCCTTTTATGATAAACCATTTTGAACAGATACGTTTTATTCGATTGTTTCCATAGCCTGTGAACACATTTCATAAATAGGCTTCTGTTGATAAATACTGCCAGTGGTCAGACAATATATGGGGATAGATTGCTAAGTATGTGGGTTTTAGGTCATCCCTAGAGGCTGAGTCATGGCTAGGATTCATAAGGTTATCACTAAGTCTTCAATAAGTGTAGACTTATTGTAGCCTTTCTGAGTGAATAGATAGCACAAGCAATGTAATATGGATATTCTTGAATAAAGAAAGTGAATGGTAACCTATATGAATCCCAGAGATGGACCTTTATTTTGATAATATATATTTTTTATTCATGTAAAGTAGTCAGTACAAACATAAAAAGGAGTTGTCCTCCGACAGATATCAATATTAGGTATGTAAGTTTGGGGTTTTAAACATTGTTGGATAATGAATGAGTGTTTGTGTTGAGGGAGCCTATACAATAGTATGCATATTTTCAGCAGACCAGCAGATTATGACTTTACACATAGATTGTCAGTAAACAAATAAATAAATATTAGAAAGCAGACTACTCTTGCTTATGGCAGAA
>NC_056726.1:1692937123-1692959623 GCF_019279795.1 Protopterus annectens
TTACAATATTTACCAGCAGCATAGAAGGGATATTTGCCATTTTAATGTTTTTGCTTTCATTCTTATTTCAAAAATGCATTGCAGCATGAAGTTCAAACAAAATGGGTCTAATGCAAGTGCTCATATTTTTTTTTATTTTATAATCAACTCACCCATTACATCTCCAATATTGTTTATTTTTCTCAAAATAACATGCCTTGGGCTGGTAGAAACACCTCTACAGTACTCTAAACAATTGCTGATATCCTCCTGGCTATGGACAAAGACCTCCTCACTGGAACCATCTTTATTGATCTCACCAAAGCTTTCAATCTTGTTGGGAATAACATTCTGCTAGAGCACCAAACTGAAGCTGAAACTCACCCAGATACAGCTCCCTGGTTTAAAAATTATCTATCCAATCAGTACTTCTCTGTCCAATTTCAGAGAATCTTCTTTGTTTCTACCCTCTCCTTAAAGTCCATTGCTCTCCTTCTTTTTTCCATTTTCATTAATAAACTACAATCTAACCTTCCTCAACTCTCTCTCTGTCTGTTTTACTTTTTGCTGAAGACACTGGCTTATTTCACTCAAACCTGACCTCTTCAGCCATGCAACAACTACAAGTTGACTTTCTTTCTCTTATTAGATGGCTTAATAACAAAAATCTAATTCTGAACACTTTCAAAACTAAAACAATGCTGTTTGTTCCATTCCCCAAATGGCACGCCATCTTGATAATCCCATTGATCAATTCTTCAGCTTCAGATACCTTGGTATATGGGTTGATCCCACACTGAACTTTCTCCTTCACCTAGAACAAATGTGGAAGAAAAATAATTATTTTGGTCCTCTAAAATGTTTCACTTTCTCTCCAGACCAACCAGGTGAATCCCTCTCACTAATCTTTTAAACTTCACCTTGTACCCATCATTTTGTGCTCAACTATAAGATCATCACAAGTCCAAGTCAGTGTGCAAATGCTTCCCCTCTGGACATATCACCTCATCTCTCAGTCTCCTCTTCACCAGCCAGATATATTTGTCATCATCACATTATTTCCCTAAACAATTATGTGACATCTTGTCCACACTGAATATATAGTTTATAGTTAATGTCTGTGTGGTATTAATTTAGTTGTGCTGTCTTTTACTCATTGTACTCTATCTCTTCACTATTTCACTCTCTTCTTCATCTTCTCTCCTTACTCTAGCCACAGCTTCCTGCTGTCCCTTGTACAGTGTACTTTGTTATTATTATTGTTGTTATTATTGATTCATTGCTATCTTCACAACATTTTTTGTATTCATAATACTTCATGTTAACTTCTTGCTTACTGTCTTTTATATTTGTCCGGGCTGAGAAATAGGTCCATTTGGATCAGAGCTCCACTCCAGTTACCAAATAGAATAACTGATTAAATAAATAAATAAATACATACATACATACATACATACATAAATTAATAAATAAATAAAGTGACTGGACAGATATTTGTTCTAACTGGCAAGTGTCCTAACTCTCACAAGCCCGACATCCCAATCCTAGTAAAATTTCTGTTCCTTACACCACTCAACCCCACTTAACTAAATAGCTCATCCTGAACCCTAGCTCTAACCATAAAAACTCCCACCTAGCCACCTACCCTAATGCTAGGACTGTCACCCCTAACCCAAATCCCCAACCACTCTCTAAATCTAAATGTTCACTCACTTTCCTTAATCCTAAAGTCTCTGTTTACTCTATGACACTAAAATACCTTGCCCAGTACCTAAACATAAGCTCCCTTCACCCTCCATAAACCTAAAACTCCCTTTTTAAGCCCCTTCCCAGTCACTACCTAAAACCCCAACTTGTACACTCATCTTGCTCGAACTCAAGCACTATGTTCAGGCAAGGTGCTACAGCTGCACTCTCTCCCAATGTTTACTGCATCTCATTCAAATAAAGTATTTGAGTTCAAGCTTGAACAGATGGCCATGCATTATGTCTGGGATTAGAACTCCTACCTAACTAGTACATCACACTGTAGCATTATGCAGTTATAGCACATGCCACGGAGCTTATTCAGCTAGCCCGAGTTAGTGACTATGAGGTAATGGTATTCAAGCACCCAGTGTCTGGTTGAATGTAGTGCATCTTTTCAAATTTGGATTGATCTGCAGCATGAATAATTCATAATTAAACTTCATGCTTCATCATGTCTGTATGTTTTGACTTATCATATCGTATCAATCTTTATCTAATTTAGATGTTGCCTTCTGTAGTTCAGCTATTTTCTCTTTTCTGTATTTTAGATAGGAAGCGTTACTATACTCCTTAGAGTTGCTAAAAATGTCACATATTCAATATGAAATTACATATTCTCATCCAGATCATTCTCAAAATGGAGTTAAAAAACTGCAGCATCTCTTCCTTGATATCACTTTCCATACACAACTCACGATTAAATAGTGAGGTCAAGGAGTTTATTCCATTTGAAGATTTATTTTAACTGTATTAAGTTATGATCTGAATTATGCTCTGTTTTGCATCCAAGTCATAGTTTCATGACTTAAAAAGCATAAATAAAATCTATTCTACAGCATGTATTGCATTGATTAGAAAAGAAAGTGTAGGTCATACATTCAGGAATTAAGGACCAAGATCAATCAAACAAGTATATTCAAAGTCCTTAAATGTATTAAATCTATTATTATTTGTAATATTTTACACTAGTTTGTATGTGTATAAACCATGTGTTTGGTTTAACCTCCAGCCAATAAATAACCATGCCTATTACAGGATATTGCATTATATATATGATGCAGAAAAAGTTTCCTTTCATCATACTAACCTCATACTAATAGTATAAACAATAATTTTATCAGTACATGACTTTTTACTTTCTACCATAACAAATCTCTTTTGTTTGAGTCAACATAGGTTTGCACTATTTCAAACAGAAAGTAATTCTTTCTCAGGATCACCACACTGCATCTATTGGTTGAATCACTGACAAGAAAAATATTTGGAAGTTATTTTCATTTACAGCCATAAACTTGGGAGCCTAACATGTCATTTTCCTGTACCAAAAATACTAGTATCTACTCGGTACAATAAAAGCAAAAAAAAGTTGACTTTCTTGAGAAACCTAGATACCATAGAGATTCTATAAGACTATCTTTTTGTGTTATTTTTACTTTTTTTCCAGTTGTCATCCAGTAAGAGCTCATTTTTGCTCATAGTAAGCCCCATGCTTAAACCTGAAAATATGTAACACTTGCAACTTTGAAAATGCTCACGAGCTTACACCAATATGCAGCTGCCTTTAAAAATGTATTCACATTATAACATCACCACATTAAAATGGGCCAAGTCCATAATACAGAACCAGCATGCAGTGTACTATTCCTGGGTGTGACCTCATAAACTCCTAACAGGACTAGCATAACAGATCTAAGAATTAAATCCAACAATACCCTATTACAATATTTACAAACACCCTAACAAAAGTTAAAGTATTTACAAATCTCATGATATGGCTGATAAGAATTGTCAGTATAAAGTAGTCCTGATTAACCTTTCATCCTCCTGCACATAGAAGGATACATATACCTCAAAATGGTTCCCTATTAAATCAGTGAATGCTTAAAATAGCAAACACTGCTTTATCAACTGCTTTAAATCGAAACCATGAAATCCCAAACACATGGAACAGTGATTTTTTTTCCCAGGGAAAAAAAATCACTAGGCCGTTTTTGGGACTTTGCCATTTCCTCCACTGCGGTGTGATCTCGGAGTTGGTATATTTAAGTAGGGGTGGTATGGGGGGGCAAAGCCACCCACTTTATTTTGTGTTTGCGTTTTTTTTTCCCATGGAAAAAGTTTGCTGTTCTATGTGTTCGGCATTTTGCAGTTTTGATTTTTAAGGGTTGATTATACAGTGTTCGCTATTTTAATAATCCATGATAGTAAACACATATTTCACTGTTTAAAAATAAATTATGTGTAACTCCTTTTTATATTATTTATTCATTAATTCCCTGTCTAACAGAGGAGTGCACTTTAAATAATAAGATCAAGCCATAATTCTCTATAGGATTTGTAAGGCTACATGATTTGAATCCTTGTATGTGCATTTTGTAGAGATGTCTGTATTTCATTCACATTTCATAGTTATGTCCAAATATATTAAATATAAAGAACTCTGGTAGCATATCAATTTCACTGTTACTTCAGTGAGCATGTCAAAAGCATTTAGAGTAGAAATCAGTAGGTAGCAGCTTAGTGCATTAAACCGTTATGTAAGTAACATAAATAACTCTGCACTTTTCTTATAAGTACAATGTTTATTTTTGGGGATGTGACAAGCCCCCCACCCCATGAGCAGGGTCAGTCCATCATTTACCAAGTACATAAATAGACCATTTCTTCATAGTAGAGTGTTTTAGATAAAATACACATTTTACACTCATCTGTGCCATGTTCAAAGGATAATACTTGGGAAACTAACTTGCAATAACTGCACATTTTCACAGTGGTTTAATCACCATTCAGTTAAAAACATACGACACACATTGACTGCTCCATGATCACTTATATGGTCTGAGGCTTGATTAAGTCTTTGACCCAGTTCTCATATTGCACCATGTGCTTGGTGATTGATCTGTTTAGAACCTCCCAATACATTATTAGTTGCGGAAGCCATATAAGTAAAGTGAACACATATATCTTGTGACATTCATAGTAAGCGTATGCATGTTTAAGAATCTTTTATCAGAAAACTTTCTCTTGTGTTGTATATCTTTCAACACAAACAAAATAGTGCACATACAAATTGTCACACCAGATTCACTTAACCTTCAAACAAGCTCCAGCAACAAAGCTGCTATCACATAAATAATTCACTTTGATTTAGTAGAGCCTCATCGCTACAGTGGGCACCTACTTAGATAAACATATCTGTATAATCTGTTTAAGAAATTGTATCGTAATCAATGTTAGTGGAACCAACAAATATTTTCAAAACAATCTCCTGCACTACTAAATACAAAATGTCACTTGCAAGATATATTTAAAAAGAGAAAACTTAAGAAAGTCATAAATAATATAGCGAATAGCCTAACATGGTGAAATTATTTACTTATCAAGCAGGATTTGGTATATATTTTCAAATAAATTTGGTTCAATGAAATTACCAGTGGTTTCCTCATGCTATAAATGAATTTCACCCAGTTTTCCAAGTTAAAGACTATATTGGTATTCACACTATTCAAATTCACAGTGGCATTTTCATTTAGTTCAGTCAAGCCCTGTTAAATCAATACTGATTAATATTGTCAAACATGCAAATAAGAAATCCAGACGAAATATCTGGAACACCTAACTGCTTCAATAAATTAGTGTTTGGCAGAAAGCACCATGAATTGTCGTTGCGCTTGACAATTTATGGTACTCATTTCCATTTGTTCATTTGCAGCTTGAACCGGCTAACACATTCTGACTAAACTACATGAGAATGTTGAATTACAATTTTGCCCAGCTTGCATAAAGGAAGTCCGCAATTAATGAAAGATGTCATACTATACCAACAATTGCTTTCACATACTATGTTCATGCAACAATTTAGGCTCACATATATATGCCTGAACCAGATAGCAAAGTCACAATACACGTATTTCATTCATGTCTTATCTACTCAATTATTAACCATGCATTCAGTTTAAATATTCCTTTCTATCAAATGTTCCCTACCACATGTTTTGAATTCTGGACTTTCTAATACCTCACTACAGGCCATCAAACATTTTTCATTTCATGAGCATCTGAGTTTTACTATGGCTTGACCAATTACTTGTAGACTCACTTTGAGCTAAAAAACGTCTTACAACTGTGTGAAAGCTATACATTGTTCTGTACTTTATAGTCAGAGACATTCTACATAAATGCTACAGCTTTAGGTTATGCCATTTTGAATTGCATGTCTTTCTGTATTTATTTCTGAATGTTTTGAGTCATTTCAGTTCTACATTTTACATCATGAGTTAAATGACATCTCATTTTACATTGTCATCCACCCCTTCATTTGACCATACATTCTGACCCAGCAGGCATTTGCTGCACTTAATAATCGTATGCCTAAAGCACAGGACTGATGTGTGGGGATGGTCTTCCAAATATGTACATTGAACTGAGGTTGCAAAATTTTGAGTGTTTTACATATCTTCCTGTGTATAGTCTTCCCCTAATACATGACTTTTGAAGTTTTCTTGACAAGACCTTCCTTCTAAAGACACGGTTACAGCTTTAAGCAGTTCAAGTGCTGTATTCACAAAGTTCACTTTTGTTGATATTAAATTGTGATTATCTTCCAAATATGACACCCTCATTTCTGACTGACTAAAACATTCTTCAAGAGCTCTCATTGTATTTTTTGTACTATTTTGTTGTGCACATGGGGAGTTATTTATCTATTTTTTTCAATGCAGTCACATTCAGTTCTCATAACTCATTAGCAGCTGTGCACACAAGAGCTTTTCTTTTTTTTAAGTAGCTACAATCAATTCTCCTAACTCATGAGCTCTCTCTTTCCCATTTATGCACTATGTGGTACATCAGGCAGCTAGCACGGGCTCACACACACACCTAGGGACAGATAGATTGTTTAGTTCACCTACTACATGTCTTTGTAATGCCAGAGGAAACCCATGCAAATGCAGGGAGGACATACAGACTCCACACCGAAGGCACGCAAGTCGAAAATCAAACCAGAGACCGTCTTGCTGTGAGGTGACAATGTTAACCGCTACACTACTGTGGCGCCTACAGTAACTCATAAGCACCTACATACCTTTAGCAAGTAAAGATGAAATATCTTGGGAACTCAAAGAACTTAATACTGCTCAAACATTCATTATTATATAATAACATGTTTTATAATAAAGTGTTATCAGCCTCATATTTATGTTGATGAGGCATTTGTCTTGGAAATAATCATCAGCATACGAAGTATGCAATGGCAGCTTCAGAGACTCCATTGATTTGCTTTTATAAATCTTAGAAGAAGTAGGAATGATTTTATTTTTATACATACCTAGTTACTAAGAGGCAGTGAAGGGGAAGCTTATATCAATGATAATGACAAAAAAAACCTTGCCACAGATAAATGCACTTAAAATGGTGCATACCTCATTGGCATGGGGGCTATCCTTTAAAGACTTTATAGTCATGAAATATGAATAATGGTTTAATACACTCAAATATTGGTATTAACTGGTGGCTGGATGTTGCACTCATACAGATTGCACACCAAAATTAGTACTGATTTCACTTTCCAAATGAAGTACCGCATGTGTTTTTCCATGATATATATCACCATTATCAGAACATTTGCCTGAAAAAGTAGTAGTACTGCAAATTTCTTCAGATATGTACTACAGATACATTTTAGCTTTATATTAAATGGGAGCTAAAGTCTTTTATCTAAACACATGCTTTTTAGCCACACTGCCTGTGCTTTGATGACTGTTAAACCAATAAACATTTGCAGAATGGATCAACACAGGCACCTACAAATAAAATCACCACCATTTTTCTGAATTCTAAAGACTTTATCTTCTTAACCATTGAATGTACTGTATCTAGCACTGGTTTTAGGAAATGAATTTTTATATTGTTTCATCACCCCGGATGTAGGCTTATTATAATTCTGGGTCTAAACTCCTTATTTGATGTCTCTAATTTATAAAGAAGAGGATGCTGTTTTACTGCTTTAGTGGTTCATTTTGTAATAGCAACTGAACTTTTGTTGCTTTGTCATCAGTGCCTACTTATGGAACAGGAGATAATTCAGAACCATCCTGGGTCTTGTGTTCATTTATAAGCAAGCAGCTCTGCCATGGTAGGCTGTGATCCCACATATTGTTTTGCACAGATCAAGTAGGCCTGATTCAAGGTTGTGAGTGTATATGACCATAAAACGAATAAAGACATTTCTGCATATGTTGGGTTTAACTATATTTTCTTACAGCATGCTTCTACATTTAAGAAACAAATTTATCACAATGATAGTTGAAGTTCATGGCCAGTCATGACGTGACTCACTGGTTCTGGAGAATATGACCTCTGTGATGTCTTCTATAATGTTACAATGGGATTCTTAGAGCAAACTAAATTCATTCTGCCAGGCCTGTTATGCCATAATACATTGATGAGTCTTGCCCTCGTGTCATACTACGTAATGTCATATAAGGCAATATTCCTCATTTGACAAAATGCTCCTTCAGATCTCGGGTTGATTAATGGACTCTTTGAGTCAATCCTTTCTTTTAAGAATGGTATTGAAGTGACAAGTCTAGCAGATTTCCCATATGTTCTTGTGTCCCTTTAACTAAACATTTCCAGGTCTGTGCATCAAATGGTTGTTATATATGAAAATGATAGCGAACCTAAAATACATTATGACACTCTGTTGTTTACTAGAATATGGCAGACTTGGCAAATAATGCTAGGGATGGGTAAAATATATGAGGTCCTCACAAAAGCCATTCAGAAACTGGATCTCTGATATGAAACTGGACTAAGGAGATCCCAGGAGATTTGGTGTCAGCCCAGTAAAGGATAATTTGTTTGTGCCGCAAACACAGTGGTTGTGATACAGTTATGGCCAGCTTTCTGCACACTTTAAAGGTGATGCTACATACCAGTATCCTGATTAGGGAAATGTGTTCTGGGGTACAGATTACACTGGCAATACTGCAAGTCACTAATTCCCATATTTACAAGGACTGCCCATATTTCCACAGTCTATGTGCCATGATTGTCAAAGAAGTGTCAAAAATTTCCTGTAATATTATATCTACCTTATATAAAATGTTCCTTTCATTCCTTAACAATGATCTTAGTTGTTCTAAAGATATAGTACTATGTATTTTAGTATTACTACATGATATCAAAATACCATTTCTTAAAAATCTGAAGTGACCAATGATACTCTGCCAGAGAATTATATCCAAACAGCTAGATAGATTGCTAGGTAAAATAAAAGTCCTTTAAAATGAAGAACTGATCCCATTATTGTAAGACTTTGTGACACAGAATTGAGTTGATTAATTATGTCTGGATGATCCAGCCTGCTATGTCAAATTTGGCTATAGGGCCCTTAATGTCAGTAGTTTTGGCTGTGTGTGGATAGATCACCTAATGATATTTTTTGGGCACTCCAGATTCACTGTACCTTTCCTTGTTATATTATGAATTAGATTTATATTTATATTTGTTTTAAGTCTGAGTTTGACTGTTCATGGAATCTGGAGTGCCTCCATCCTGTGAAAATAGGAACTGTATCTCCCTTTTACATGGAAGAGAACTGTGAGTGTTATCTCTACAGAGGTTCTTACATGACAGTGCATATGTACTCAACCTGAGTTGTTCAGTTTTCCTATCTGTGTTGAAAATCTACTCTTCAGTGCAAACGTATTGTTTTCCTCTGAGGTTGCTGCTTATTAGTGAAATTTTATATTAAATTTTTTTGAATATAAATAAGAACAGATTTTCTCTGAAAAATAGATTTTTCAGATGGGAATGAGTGGTGCAATGGTTAACATTCTTGTCTCATGGCAAGAGGTTCGCTGGTTCAATTCTCAGCTGGGGAGCTTTCTGTGTGGAGTCTGCATGTCCTTCTTGCATTCATGTGGGTTTCCTCCAGTTTCCTCCCAAATTCCAAAGACATGCATCTGAAATGTTTCTCCATGGGACTCTGGTGAAAATAGGCTCTATCTTAGTAGGACTTTCCTGTCAACAAGTGTTAAGCAAATACATTTTTGTAAGAAAAAGGTTAACATCTGATGCTGAGGTTACAGTCAGCTGTGGGGAGGGGGATTTTTTGTTCCACAATTTCTTGCCTTGTATCTAGACAGGACTGCAGTAAGTCGTCTGTTCTGTGTTTATATATAGCAGGAATGCTTAAAAATATCATCTATGCAGAAGAGTAATTTGCCACTCCAGTGGTACAAGCACCACTTTTTGTTAATTCTGTCCAGTTCAACTTCATTGGTTGCTTTGTCAAACCTTTTTGTCATCTTAATGATACTTCTTTTAATTTTTTTCCCACATCTTGCTTTATTAAGGTAGTTTAATTTCACAATGAGTCATTTTATTGTAACAGTAATACTTAATAAATTATTTTTTTAACAGTAGTACTGAAAAAATTATTTTACCAGTTCAGCTCCTTTGAATCTCTTGGATTTTTCTACTTGTATCTTATAGCTTCCAGACTGTTACCATCCACAGAAGCATTTTACCACATGTAGTAATAACTTCTGATTAATGCATCATTTGGCAGAAAATCAATAAGCTTAAGTAGTGGAAGAAGAGAAATGTGACTCCACTACAGTAAATGCAATTTGACTTGATGCCCAGCAGGAAGACATAGGTCAAAGGAAACCAAATTATAATATGTGGTAGGATAATGGAGAAAAGCTAAAACCCTAAGCCTACCTAGTGATTCAGGAATGTAGACATTGCAGACATTTATATTTGCAAAGTGCAGGAAATCCAAAGAACCATGTGTGTAGTATGATGGTTATACTATAAGTGCCATTACCAGTCCAGTATGCCATTTTTTGCCCTCACCTAACCCTTCTAGACTTTAAGTCCTACTTCTCCTATCAGGCCTATTTACTCCTCTTCCTCGTCTAGTAGTGAAAAGTATATCAGAGATATAGAAGCAAGAGCAGAGTATGTCAGCCATTACTAAATGTGGAGTCAGAATTTTATTTTTTGACTGGCTGACAAATATGGTGTTCAGCCCCAGCAGTCATGAGCCTTATATATGGATGTGCTCTACTTTGTTTGGCTAGAGTGCATCCATTGTTTTGTAACTCATGTTTCTAAGTTCCCATCCATGAGTGAAACTCTAGGCCTTCTCACATTAAGTGCGCCCAGAGTAGGAGAAAATCATCTTCATATGCTCAGTATGTAACATCCTGTGTTGACATCATGTTCTCACTCTACTACACCATCTACCCCAGCACTCAGTCCACTGACCAGAGCTACTTCAGGTTAGGCACAGGCTCTATCCTTATTTACGATGGAGATGACTTCTGGTTCATCTTTTTTAAACTCAGTAGTTAATTAATAATGTGTTTTCATACTTAAATAAATATGATTGCATTCCTGCATTGTTCGCTATGTGTAATTAATAATACGACTGTACTCTAACATCCTTCAGTTACTTATTAATTGGGTAATCTGAAATGTATGTTTCCTGGAAAGTAATAATTGTTTTTTTTTTTTTTGTTTTTGTTTTCTTGTTAGACTGAGCCTGAAATGATCCAGCACACAACCCAGATTTAACAAAGTAAAATAAAATAAACATATCATATGACTACATATATCTGTGAGGAAATCCCCTGATAAAACAAAATATGAAAAAAATAACCAATCCCTTTTTAAACTCACCTTTTGATGTGACAAATGCTGAACATCATTACCAAGATTTTAGCAAAACAGAATGTCAGGTGATTTTAGACAAACATGACATTTAACAATAAACTTTTCTTGCAAAACTTAAATAATAACATACATGCTAAAAGTAAATTCTGGTAGATGCTTTTACTTTAGTCATCTTATTAGACCGCTGTCAGCATTAACATAACTGTATATTTAATATTTAAGCAAGAATATAGGAAACATTTAAAAATTGCTACACAGTTGGAAGAAATGAAAAACTGCATTTCAATACACACACACACACACACACACACACACACACACACACACGTATACATACTCACACACACACACACACACACACACACACACACACACACACACACACACACACATGTATGCACACACACACACACACACACACACAAACACACACACACACATATACACACTCACACACACACACACACACACACACACACACACACACACACACACACACACACACACACACACACACATGCAAAGACATGCACAAAGTTGAAGGGCAAAAAAGATAGGGACAGGGAGAACAAAAAAGTGATGAGGGGCTGTAGAGAGCAGGTGAACCAGCAAATTGCTGCACATGGACCTGTTTGAAAAACCAGGGTAAGAAAATTGATAGGTAAGAACAGAGAGTCAAATAATAAAACCAAAAATAAAATAAATATGTGGAAGACAGGGGAAAGTAAGAAGATGGGGACACAGAAAATGTACTTTGTTTACAAGAAATTAGAATTCCTCATCAGTTCCCTTATTTAAAGAGTTTAAAGGTCTTCTCTTAGAAATATCTAAATTAGAAATGTTAAATATCAAATCTAAATCTACAAGGAATACAAAATTATATTACAAATGGGAAAATGTACATGAATTAGTTAATGAACTGGATAAATGATTACTGCAGTAATCCTTTCTTTTTTTTATTTTTTATTCTTTGTTTTCACTTTTCTTCTGCCAAATTTAAATTAATTGATCTTGTTATCTAAGATCCAGCAACAAAAATCACTTGCAGATCACTAAAGCCAATAACTCTGCTGGTGAAGCACTATTCTCTTGCACCATACCCAAATTATGGAACTCCCTTCCACCCACAATAACCTCCATACCATCATGCACCTACTTCAAAACTTTACTAAAAGCACACCTAAAAACATGCTGGCTATGCCCTTGCAACTCCCACTCTAATATCAACCACCCCATCCAACCACTACATTTCTTTTCACTCCACTAACTACCTTGATTATAGCAAGCTCAGATGCTCATAAGCCTAGTACTTATTATACAGCAGGAACTTCTTATTGTAACATTTGTTAGTCTGTTATGTACTTCAAAGATAGATTCTAGTTGTCTACTGATGTACTATGTTCTTCATCTGTAAATATGTTGTAAATAATTGCTATGGAAATTGTTAATCGCTATGTAATCCAATGTAACTACTGTCTGTTTGTTTTAACTGTGGAACTTTTCTCCCCGGGCCTCCGCTGAAAATGGACCTACGTCCAGTCAGACACTCCCGGTCAACAAATATAAATAAATAAATAAATAAACATCATTGTACATAGTTTACTGTGCTATTATAGTTATTGTATTAATATTTTCTTTTTAAATATTGTATTTATTTTATTTTATTTTATTTTACATTTGTTAACAAGGGGTGTTTGAGCCGAAAAGGCCCTTTTTCAGCAGAGGCCTGGGGAGAAAAGCTCCACAAAGAAAAAAATACAGATACATTTAGTTAAACATGATCAGTATACACACAACTTACAAAAGACATGTTTTTACAGTGGTATGCGGCACATCAACAGTTACAGTGGAGGGAACAAACAAAAAATATTAATTAAAAAAGAAATAAAGGTAATTAATAGATTTGTGGTATACAGCTGAAATTTGGAACATAGGCAGAATACATACATAGTACACAGGTACAGTACATACATTGTAGATTAGCCATTGTTTGTGAGTAAGAGTGAAAACTATTATCAAGTACTCTAGGTTTAGTATGTATTGTAATTTAAAAAATTCAACTTATTCAATTTTTTTCAAAATATCTCTTCATTAGATTAATGTTTTCAATAAAGATGTTTATAAAAAAAAAGAAAATGTACTTTGCAATAATGATTCATAAAGTCACCGAGCCACTGGGAGGAGAGGCAAATAATAAAACTGGCTTCAGTATTTCTTCTCTGTTTAGTGTTACAGAAATCGTTCTGAAGAATGCAGACAGACAAATGACTGAGATAGTCACCTGACTGGTAAAATGGGGTACAATAGATTTTGCAGCAACCATTATTTCTGTCTGCCTTTTAGTGTTCTTTTTAATGGTCATCTATAATTTTTCAAGTATCTCCAACAAAAATACTGGAACATTTATAGCTAATATTGTAGTCAATTATATTACTAAATACGGATGAGAACTCCTTTTTTATGCAAATGGTACCCCTTGGACCTGGAGTTTGAATAACACTGCAGGTAAATGTACAAGTGTAACAGCAAGTTTGCTTGTAGTGCTTGATTCCAGGCTGGGATTGGATGCTTGTGATGTGCACATATCAGCCCTCCAAATGATACTGAAGAATGCATGGTCATCATTATGAGGATATATCAAAACACTAATTTTAAGGTGTTACTGTAAAATACAAAAAATAGTGGTGATATCCCTGAAATTTGAACTGGTGCAGCAGTTTGTTAATTCAAATGGGCCGTATATTTGCATTGTGACAGTGTACCACATTTTGGGTTGATATTTGTGATATTTGCAAGGTTTGTAATTGACACACTAGAGTTTTCTATCTATGAGACAATAACATCTTTTACTGACTAAAGATATTGACATAAAGTTGGAAGCTGATTATCATCATCATCTTCATTGTGTTAATTTCAGAATAAAAAAAAAAAACTAAGTGTGACAAACCATTGTTTACATGTTTTGGGTGATAGGGGCTATTGTGAAGGAAACTGTGGGAATCGCTATACATACAGTAAACTAATGTACTTAATTACAATTATGAAAAAATAATTAATATCCAGAAAAGGCATAATAGTGCAAGATATAGGGGCAGAATAATGGAGGAAGGAATTTGCCTTGTACATGTATCCAGAAGGGTCTGGAGAAAATTCTTGGAACAGACTATATTACCTACAGAGGTGTCCGATTACTGTTTGTTAGATTCCGGCAATATATCGGCAAATGAAATAAAACATTGCTGGCATACCTATCACAAAAAGTAGATTTACAAAACCAGGATCATCTTTGTACAGATGGTGACGCTATTAACTATTAGGGGGAAAAGTGTTATGGAAGGAAGAAAGCATTTAGTCTAGAAACAATTTCTGGACAAATGTGTATGCTTGTTTGTGTGTGTGTGTATGTGTGTGTGTGTGTGTGTGTGTGTGTGTGTGTGTGTGTGTGTATGGACAGGCAAGTTGCACATTTGCTGTTTATCATTGTTTTAGTGTGGTGTGTGTGTGTGTGTGTGTGTGTGTGTGTGTGTGTGTGTGTGTGTGTGTGTGTGTGTGTGTGTATGTGTCTGTGTGTGTGAATGTTTGTGCATGGACGGAGATCATAGTACAATGATTTGATGTCTGTGGTGACGAACAGCCAGGGAAGAAATCTAAATCTGTCAGATAATTGTGGACATACAGTGTCCATAAAAGCTGAAATGTGATGTGTGGGCAAGACTAGGATAAAACAGTAGGGTGACCAGGGTTACCTGTTTTCTGCACCTGTTTTGTCTTTTCTTCTCTTGCTGAAATACAGTTTGTTCTCTTTTACAAGACAGTATTAAGACTGATTTGAGGATCACACTGTATATCTTTCTTGTTTATTTTTGAACAAAGAAACATGGAATCCATTTCTGAAGTTTCACTCCTTTGGTGAACATTTTGTTATGCTATTTATGAAGAAAATCAGTGATAGTGTTTTGATCACAAAACGGATTCTCAATACTTTAGCCCATAAGGTTATTCCAAGCTGTCATAATTAAAAGAAACAAAATATATGCCTAAAAAGTAAAGCTGACATTCATTTATATCCATTTTTTCAAAAAAAAAGGTAATGAGATAAATAGTTGCATCAAGGAATTTCTGCCTGCTTATCATAGCTTTTATTTACCTTCCTTAATGACCGCAGCTGTGACAAGGAGAATCCCCAGTATCCCCTTCATAGTTCGTTTTGGTTTATTCCGTGCTTTGTACTTGGATAACTAATTCACACCTGTGAAAAAGAAGAAAATACATGCATGACTTTACCTTTAATGAAATCATGTTTTTTTATGATATTTTATTTTGCATTTGATTACTGGGGAAGTACAACTGGACAAAAATCCTTTTCAGTGGAGGCCTGGGGAGAAAAGCTCCACATTTAACATGTAACAATAATTACAATTACAAATACAAGGTTTACATACACATGACTTGACATTACTGTTAAACATATAATGCTGGATAAAATACATTCATGTAAGTAGTCTTATTAGTGGCATTGTTGCATAGTCTAGTTCTGGAAAAGAGAGAATGATTCTTTTTATTCTAAAAAAAAGTGAAGAAAACAAGAAATTGATCAGGAAAATGAGTGACTTGTAGAATGTAATCCAGTTATATTTAATAATTGGTGGGGGAGCAATTTTCATAGATATACTACATTGAAAGTCTGTAGTAGGAGGAGGAAGAGTAGAGTATATATACTGAAACATAATTACAATTTTCATAGATGTACTACATTGAAAGCCTGTAGTAGAAGGAGCGACAGTAGAGTATAAATACTGATACTGTAAAGTACAGATATAGAAACATAATTGCAACTTAAGAGCTATAGGTTTACTATAGTTCTTAAATATACACTTTACATTGTAATAAGAATAGGTAGAAGAATGTTGAAAGGTAAGAAGTGATCTGATTTGTGTGAAGAACTAGTATTATCTAGATTAAGAGTGTTTAGAGTAAATAGGACATCACTTTAGCATTATTTTCTTATACAGGATTTCAAAAAAAAAATGTCAGTAGCTTAAATTCTTTGATGTCCTTTTGTATAATGCATATTTATAGGTTCATAGGTTCATACTAGGCTATCTGCCCTAGGGCATTTATAAGCCTAGCCAGAGTGTGTTTGGCTTTTGCCACACATTTTAAATTAATTTTGCTATGCCCTTTTTCGAGGTTAGTATACTGTGCATCTGTCTAACAGTGACACAGAAGTGATACCCGGGGTAAACCTACGATCACCCATCCACTCAAGATTCCTCTTGAAGAGAGTCAATGAGGGACTCTGCCTAACCTGGACTGGGATTTTATTCCAGAGTGAAGGGAGCCTCTGGGTTATGAATCTGTCCCTCCAGCATGTCCTGTTTATTTCAGTGCTGAGATTCAAGTCTCTCGAGTGCGTAGCTCGATGGGATTTGGATTTTCTGAGGTGCAACATGTCCATTAATTCTGGGTTGGACATGGCTTTATACGTCAGGCACAGATCGCCTCTGAGCAGGCGGTATGCCACTGAGTAGAGCTGGAGTTTCTTTAACTGGGCAGCATATGGCATCTGTTTGAGCCCTTTGATCCTCTTGGTGAGGTACTTTTGGGGTCTTTCCATTTGCTGCAGGTGTCTGGTAAGGTGCAGCCCAAAAGGGGCATTGTACTCAATTATAGGCCTGATGAGGGATGAGTAAAGAGGCATGATGACCTCCCCTGATCTAGATGTGAATCCCTTCATGATTAGGTGGGCTATATAAAATGTTTTTCTAACCACTTTGGCCACGTGGTTGTCAAATGAGAGATTGCTATCAACTTGGGTCCCCAGGTCCCTAATTACTTCTTCTGTACTTAATGGATTACTACTTATGTGGTAATTTGTGGGCACTTTGTTTTTGCCAAAGGGGATGACTATACACTTTTTGGCATTTAGCTTGAGGCCATGGCTCTGGCACCAGTTGTCTGTTTCTATGAGGCCCTTTTGGAGGATGCTTGTGTCGGCTGGAGAGTCGATTATGGTGCCCAGTTTGCAGTCATCTGCGAACTTGGTCAGCCACAGTCCTTCCGTGTTGGCCTGTACCTCCGAGAAATATATACCAAACAAGAGAGGTCCCAGGACTGAGCCTTGTGGGACGCCACTTGTAACTGGTTTGGAGTCTGACATGGCTCCAGGAATTCTAACCATTTGGGTTCTGTCCTTGAGCCAGTTTGCAACACATCTAGTGACATAGGGGGTTATATTTAAGCTGGTGAGCTTATCAATAATGCCCAAGTGGGGTATTGTATCGAAGGCTTTTGCAAGGTCCAGGTAGGCTGTGTGGACAACCTTCCCCTCGTCAATGGCCTTGGTGACTGTTTCAAAGAAATAGACCAGGTTTAAGAGGCAGGATATGCCCTTAACAATGCCAAACTGGGTAGGATCCAGTGTCTGTAGGTCCTCAATATCTTTATTTATGAGGTCCATGATGATCCTTTCCATAGCTTTGCAGACCAAGCTAGTCAGGCTTATGGGGCGATAGTTTCCAGGATCTGTTGAGGCACCGCCTTTGTGGAGAGGGACCACTGTTGCTGTACGCCACTCTTTGGGTACATATCCTGTAGTAAGGCTGAGATTGAACAGTAGTTTTATGTTTGGGTTTAGCTCTTCTTGGAGTTCATGTAGGACGCAGCCCGGGAAACCGTCTGGTCCCATTGATGCTGTATTTTTTGCTGAGATGTCAGGGGGGAAGCACTCTGCTGGGATAGATAATTGCCCTTTTGGTGGGGAGGGGGGGGGAGTTTGCACTGAACCTGTCAGCTAGGATGTTGGCAATGTCTGTGGGTTCGGTGTATTTTTGTCATTTTGGACTAATTCTGAGCATATCTGGGAATTCCCACCCAGGTTCCTAACATAACTAAAGAAAACCTTGTGATTATCCTTAGTGTCCTGTGCAATTTTTCTCTCGAAGCTGGCCTTAGACGATTTTATGAGTGCCTGTAGTATTTTGCTAATACTGATCAGAGATGCCTTCCCTTTTTGGGATTTTGCTCTATCATGTAGTAGCTTCCTCCTTCTATTGTATAGTTTGTTTATGGCTGGGGTCCACCAGACAGGACGTCTGCCTTTGGAGGATTGGGTCTTGGTTTTATTTGGGATTGCATGATCGATGCATTACTGAAGGTGTTCATAGAATGCATTTATAAAGGATTCTGTGGTCTGGGCCGTATTTTCCACAGGGCCAGGGGCTTTGAAGGATTCCACCTCAGTTTTGAGGAGTATGAAATTTGCTTTAGAGAAGTTTTTCACTGTGGTTTTCTGGGCAGGGGGTGGGGTCGGGATGTGAATATCCAGTGAGATTAGTTTATGGTTTGATCTTACCAGTGAGGGATACACTTCTGGTCTGGAGCATAGAGTCCCCATGTTGGTGATGATCAGGTCCAATATGTTTTCCCTTCTTGTGGGAGTGGTAACAAGTTGTTCCATAGCATTTGAGTTTATAAATTCTAAGAACCTTTGGGCTAGGGTGTTGCAGCAAGAGTAATGCTTCCAGTCTATGTTTGGGTAGTTGAAGTCACCCAATATAATGGTGTTTGGAGAGACCTTCATATTTTCCAGTGTTCTCAGGAAGGCCGAGTGGGGTTCCTGGGTTTGGACAGGTGGTCTGTAGCAGGCTATAAACTGGAAGGAAGTTTTACCAACTGTTAGTTGCACATGGATAGTCTCTGATACTTCGTGCTGTGCCACCAACCTGGAGGTGTGGGTATCTTTGACGAATATTGATACCCCCCCTCCTTTTGTGGTTCGGTCCAAGTTTTGGGGCCGAAAAGCATGGTATGAGGTATAACCTGGTAGTGCTGGGGTGCTCTCGGGAGCCTTTAACCAGGTTTCTGTTACTGCACAGATATCGATGTTCTCCATGCTAAGGACAGTTTTGAGTGCATGCATCTTGAGGTTTAGACTTCTGGCATTGAGTAGCATTACTCTTAGTTTCTTATCCCTTGTGATACCTATGGAGGTGGGTTTGTCTTTTGAGCCTTGCCTAAAAAAGGTACTATGGGGGTAGCAAGAGCCTTTGCCAATATCCAAAAGCCCAGGAGTGACAGGTGCAAGCTGTCCCTAGTGAAGCATCGTGTCTTGTCGAGCATGTCATACCAGGCTGACAGGCATTGCATCCCCTTTGAATGACACCAATACTTAAGCCAATTGTTGAAATTGATCATCTTGTCTTCATATTGTGGCATCATTCTTGGTGAGGTAAGATGCTACTCAATGTCAGGGTCATACCGGCCTTGGCTACATGCTCAGAGAGCTCCTCTATGTCTCTTTTCATGTAGTCCAGGGAGGTACGTCTCAGGTCATTCACACCAGCATGGACAATGACTGAGTCATATTTGTACTTGCCTTGGAGTGACCTGAGTGCTTGCATTATGTGGCGTATCCTAGCGCCTGACAGGCAGCTCTCCATGACCTTCTCCTTGTTCAACCTGGTGAGCGGGACATCAGTGTGCCTCACAATAGAGTCACCTATTACAAGTGTATCAGGTGTGTTGTTTAGCCTTATGGGCTGTGACTGTTCGGCACACTGGCTTTGTGAGCTATGTGTTGCACGTGTTTTGTTTTGGGGTAGCGGTTGCTTGGGTGTCTGCTTTGGAGGTCTCTGCTGCTTAGGCAGATTTTTATTTAGAGCATCTGAGTATGTTTTTGTGTGTTTATGTGTTTGGTTTGCTGTCGTGGTAGGTCTATGTGAGATTGGAATTGTAGTGAGTGTTGTTTCCTTCTCCTCCTGACTGGTTACGCCAGTACTGAGTTGAGAGAGCTTAGCCTCCAGTTTGGCTATATGGTTGCATCTCTCACATGTGTTGGAATTTGTTGGGAGGAGGAGAGGGTTGTCTGTGTACATGAGGCAGTTGTAACATTGCCTCAAGATTCCCAGATTCACCAGCTGGACCAGAAAGGAGATTGACAACTGACCTTTGTACATGCTAGAATAGTATTGGGAATTCCTTTATAATTGAAAAAAGGGCCAATGGAGAACAAGGTACTCAAGGGGAGTTTGTGAGGGTATAGTGCTTTTAGTTTTTTAGTGCTGACTTATATAATTGCTTTAGTAAGCAAGTGCCAGGTAACTTAAATGCAATGTGTTACAGATAACTTAAATGCAAAAATGACAAACAGTAACTTTCTTTCAAGTGAAACAAGGAAATAAGTACAGTAAGCAATGCAGATATCACTAGGGATCCACGGAAGAGCTGAAAAGCCACGTTTTAGGTGGAATTAGTGTTTCAGGGAAATTACAAGCAAACAAACAGCAAGCATACAAACAAAGCTAGATTCAGCAGGCCTGGATCTAATCTATGCTACAGCAAACAAGGTGTACCAATTTCAGTAAGAAACAGTTCAAATATGCAGGCACTATAAGCCTTTAACCAGAAATTCCCAGCTCAGAAGGGCAGAGTCCAGCCTCTCCTCCCACAAGAGTGCAGACCACGAACCTTCTTAATGTAAAATAACTGGCTTGAAGCCCAAGTGCTTAAACCAAAACTAATACACTTTTAGAATAACAGACACTGAGCCCTCAATCAGCAGTTCCCAACTTAGAAGGATGTAAGCTACCTGTCCTGCCACCACAGTGCAGGCCACAAACCTTCCTAATGTAAAACAACTGGTCTGAAGCCCAAGTGCTTAATCCAAAAGACTTAGAATGATAGCTACACTTTAATCAAGTTACTACCAAGCAGTAATAAATACAATTTAATACTTTAAAGAATGCCTGGATTAGTGCTCAAATTATACAAACAAAGCTAGATTCAGCAGGCCTGGATCTAGTCTATGCTACAGCAAACAAGTTATACCAATTTCAGTAAGAAGCAGTTCAAATATGCAGGCGCTATAAGTCTTTAACCAGAAATTTCCAGCTCAGAAGGGCAGAGTCCAGCCTCTCCTCCCACAAGAGTGCAGACCATGAACCCTCTTAATGTAAAATAACTGGCCTGAAGCCCAAGTGCTTAAACCAGTATTAATATTTTTTTAGAATAACAGACACTGAGCCCTCAATCAGCAGTTCCCAACTTAGAAGGATGTAAGCTACCTATTCTGCCACTACAGTGCAGACCACAAACCTTCTTAATGTAAAACAACTGGTCTGAAGCCCAAGTGCTTAAACTAAAAGTTTTAGAATGAGTTACACCAAACAGTAATAAATGCAATTGAGTACTTTTAAGATGATGCAAAAGCAAAATAAAGTAGGAAGAAACACGAATACAGTAAAAGCAGATAAATTTCTTTTTCACAGAATTGCAGTGATTTATCAGTAGAGAATGTAAATAGTAATTGTATTTCTACTGTTCCAGACATATAATGTTCTTGTAATCCACACATGAAGCTTTCATTATGTAGCAAATTTAAGAGTCTTAAAGTCTGTTATACATCTCTGTCAGATTATATGCATTGAAGCACCATGTCAATGTAATGCCAGAAAAATTGATGTGGTGATAACTTGGTTTTCCATGTTATATTTAAAATATTAAAAACTGCAATCAAAAATCATTCTAACCCACAAGGCAGTTTAAAGTGAAATAAGTCAATAGTACAATTGTAGACTAACAGATTACAACAAATACCAAATAAACTCAAAAATAAGAAGACATACTTTATTCCTTAATATGGACTGTGGTGGTGGTGCTGTGGTAGCGTTGTCGCCTCACAGTAAGACATTGTCCTGTTTGATTCTCAGCTAAGAGCGTCTTCTGTGTGGAGACAGGTGTGAATGGGCGTACCTTCGTTGAAGGTTGTGCATCAGGGCTGGCAACTCGGCATGTAAAAATCTACTGCTAATCATTAGCGGACCGGAGTTCCACTGCGGCGACACCTAACTGGGAAAAGCCGAAAGACACAACAACTTTATTCCTTAATATGCCATCTTCATTTCATCCTCGATATACAGTGATGGGTCAAGACTAGTCAGTCTGTGGCATTAACATTAGCATAAGCATTGACAACAGTTTTGTAGACACAGATGGTGCTCATACCTCTCAACATTTTATCACTTACTAGGGGAAAATTTTAATTATTGCTCTTATAAATTTATTAAGTTACTAAAATAACATGTT